>NW_009799101.1:1783589-1850489 GCF_000213175.1 Neurospora tetrasperma FGSC 2508
GGGGGGGGGGGAGAGAAAAAGAGACAGGAAACAAGAAGAAGCTGGCGCCAAGACCTTTTCGGGACAGGTTACGCGGGTTGAACAATATTCGTGTTTTCTCGGGATTTATTCGTTATTCAACCTATTCTTTTCGTCTTCATCCTTTGCTTGATCATTATCATAACGGTCACTTCAAGCACTTGCCGTCCTTCTAGCGTATCTGTCAGTTGCTTTCCTGTATTCATAGAATAGCAGTCGTTTTGCTGTACGCATATGAAGATCTGCTTAAGAAGAAGAATAGTTTATTCCTAGGATCCAGACGTCTCATGTGAACTTATCCACCATTGTCTGTCGGAAGTTCGTTCCTGTACCAGGACACTCGCCGGTAACTCAATTACCTCATTACTACATGCCGAGCAAAGCTTCTTAACCCTCCAAGGCCTCTTTCGAACCACACACGTTCAAATACCACACATCTGTTCATCTGCCGTGGCAGCCGCTCAGGATCACAATCCTCGTCCTACTTCCCTTGCCCGCTCGTCGGCTGCCTACGGCTGCAGAATCGAGTCGCACAGCATATGTCCGTTCTTCCTGATTGCGGAGAGAAATCGAGATAATGTCCTGTCGTTTTGTTGACAGGCGGGCCCATTGTGACTATGGAACTCATTGTTGATGATCGAGGAGGCTTCGAGACGAGTAATCCTCTCACATAAACAACACGCGAGTAGAACATGAAGGAATTAGAAGGAAAATGACAACAGCACCAACAAGACCACCACTACAGCGAACTGGAGGACAGTACAACCTCAACTGGAAGTACGACGGGAGCGGTTGAGTCTAACGTGGACTTTTCGGGTGGCAGGCAGACATATTTTTGTGTAACTTGACTCTGGCCAAACCCAGATTTCATTCGAAAACCACAAGGTAGGGAGATCTGGATCCAGAGAAGACGGAGATGAGGCTATCTAGGTAGAATGGTGAAGTTTCAGGAGTTGGAAGTGGATGTGGATGTGAACAAACCTGGAGAGACCTACTTGGAGGTTGAGAAAGTTCGAGTGGGGTCTTTGGAAGAGGGCGGGCAGTTCCCCTATGCGACATGTACTTACCTGCCCTCCTGGTTCAAGAGCCGTCAGTGTGTTAGTGAACACATTGGACAGCGGCGTTCTTCACTATCTCGTTATCAAACACTCGTCATTTGCGCAAGTGGGTACTCCGGTATTAGCAAAACATCAGCGTAAGATGAAGAATGGATGATTTGACGTTACTCGGATGCAGAAAAATAAAGGCAGCATATTCTAATACTATTGTCTGTCATGGGTTGACCTAGGACTCTTCTTCTGATGGTATCCATCACTCTGGCCAGCGGAGGTTGTGATTGTGTGGTACGTTTGATGGCGAGAACGACGCAAACAGGACACCTAGGAACCTACCGGCAGCTGGCCACAGGTACAAGGCACCTTCCAGAGACTTTGCCCGCCTGCCCTTGCCGTGGGGAACGCCATCAGATTTGCCCAGAAGCAGCCACTGAATGCAGGACAGGCGTAGCACAACGCGGGGAATGAAGTCACTGTCAAGTGTCAATCACTTCCACTTCAGCTGTGGACGCTCTTGTCGTCATGGCATGGCATTGTGGTGTCTTTTGCTTCAAGTTTGCTTCCACTGATGGGAGATATCGATAAGTGACCGAATAGTACACAGATGCAGAAGCTTCAGAAATAACATCCCCGGGCATCAGAACTGGGCAAAGTTCGTTGACATGCTTGGCCATTGCATGTTCCATCGCAGTAAGGTACTTCGACCTTGTTGTGGTAGGGATGCAATGGATGCCCTGGTAGTGTAGTGGTACCGACCCCAGGCTGTTACCAGCCGTAGAGGTGCCTTGCGTAGAGGTAGGCGTGTCTGGACGGGAGGTAGGGGAGGTAGGGGAGAGCTCCTGAGCTTCCCTGCACCAGGGCATGGGGCTGCCACCACTCTCCTACATACCCGTCTGTGTCGACCCCTCTTCCTCTTTTTGCTCGATTCCCGTCGTCTTTCCATCCAAGTTCCCGGCGTCGTTCTCCAAATTTGTTAGTGTGAAATTTAACCGTCTTTCATCATCCCTCCCGTCCACTTTTTCCACCTCCCACTCTACCTTCTCTGTTTCTCTCTCTACCTCTTTCTCTTCTACACCTTCCCACCTCAACCTTTCACGCCCCTCTTGTATCCGCTCCGAATCCCTTCCTCTTTACCTACCTCTCTCTACATCTCTACTCCATCCGTCCCTCCTCACCTCCCCGTTGCCGGACATTCTTCTTATCTCCTCCTCCCCTCCCCGGCACTTTGATCTACTGAGTGTGAGTCTTCTCCTTCGCCCAACGCTTCCACTTCAAAGCAACAACCTACCTAAGCATCGCCTCCCCGGTTGCCCTTGACCTCCTTGGCATGGGTGAGGGAGGAAACCGACAGCATTCCGACTACGGACTGCATCCACCACACGCTCTGAGCCTCAGTCTCTGATAGTGACTCGAGGTAGCCTCGACTAACACGCCCTGTCTGTACTATTCAGCTAGAACTCTATAGACCATCAGTCCCGTAGCTGAGTGCTTGCCTGCCGCTCAAACCCTCCCCAAAAAAAAAAGGTACGTGCATCCGGGCCCCCGGACCTGCCTGCCCCGCTACTAGGGAGCCGCCCACTCCACCGTCTGCAGGGACAGCTCTGCAACGGCCCACCATTTGTCCTTCTGTTTTGCTGCGTTCGCGGCCTTCCATCACTTCCAAGTATCTGATCTGTGATTTCGAGTTTCCAGCAAAGAAAGTGCATCTGTTCTGTTGGTCCTCAAGTTTGTACCGTTGGTTCCCTTCCATCTGTCGTTTACCCTGTGGCTTACCTAAGGCTCCTGCCGATATTGGGGTGCAGCAACAAGAGCTTGAGCTTTTCTTTGTCACATTCCCCACTGACTTTGGCCAGACTTCCCCCAACACCACCTTCGGCCATCAAGTCAAACCACCCCAATCCAGTTCCCTCTCCCAACGTGAACAACTACCTGTCTACAAGCTAGGTAGTTCGTCTACTAATCTTCTCCTCCTCCATCCAGATTAGACTTTTACTCCTCAAACGTCGTCCCAGCCCTTTCAGTTCCCACCTTCTCGGGCATACATCATGTCTGCCAGCCAAGACCCCATTCCGGCCAACGGTGGCAGCATCGAGGAGAACCTCGATCACCTCAAGCTCGATGACAATGAGCCTCGCCTCGGTCCCGATGGCGAGCCTGCCCCCAGAACCGACGAAGAATACGCCCAGACTACCCTTACTCTGAGAGCTATCGTGTCTTCCAAAGAAGCTGGTGTGATCATCGGCAAGGGCGGCCAGAATGTTGCCAACCTCCGTGACGAAACTGGCGTCAAGGCTGGTGTTAGCAAGGTTGTCCAGGGTGTTCATGACCGCGTCCTGACCATTACCGGAGGCTGCGATGCTGTCTCCAAGGCGTACGCTGTTGTCGCTCGCTCCCTTCTCGAAGGCGCCCCGTCTGTTGGCATGGGTGGCGTCATCTCTGCCAACGGCACTCATCGTACGATTGAACCCATTGAAATGCTTTGAGCACCGCTAATCTCATGTGTAGCCATCAAGTTGCTCATCTCCCACAACCAGATGGGCACAGTCATCGGCCGCCAAGGCCTCAAGATCAAGCACATCCAGGATGTCTCGGGCGTTCGCATGGTTGCGCAGAAGGAGATGCTGCCGCAATCAACCGAACGCGTAGTTGAGGTGCAGGGTACTCCCGAGGGCATTCAGCGCGCTGTCTGGGAGATTTGCAAGTGCCTGGTCGATGACTGGCAGCGGGGCACCGGCACCGTTTTGTACAACCCTGTTGTCCGCGGCGGTGGCCAACCTCTCGGCGGCGATCGCAACTATCCCCAGGAAAGGTCGTACGGTAGCTCCCGTGTCACACGGACTGGCAATGGTGCCGATTTCAGCAGCAACAGTGGTGGACGCCCTTACAACCGTCGTTCTGATTCCGACGCCGCCTCTCGTGGCCCTCCTACCCATGATGAGAACGGGGAGGAACTCCAGACCCAGAACATCAGCATCCCCGCTGATATGGTTGGCTGCATTATTGGACGTCAAGGCACCAAGATTAGCGAAATTCGCAAGGCCTCTGGTGCGCGCATCTCGATTGCCAAGGTGAGTGATGAGCCTCTTATATGTTGACTGTGAAACGGCCATTAACATGACCAATAGGGCCCTCATGACGAATCTGGCGAGCGCATGTTCACCATTATGGGCTCCGCCAAGGCCAACGAGACAGCTCTGTACCTCCTCTACGAGAACCTGGAGGCGGAGAAGACGCGCCGCTCTCAGCAAGCTCAGGAGCCTTCCGAGTAGAGTGCGGAGGAATCATATGGCGCGAGGCTGTAGCCAACAAAACTCTTTCATTTGCTGAAAGAGTTGATGGCGGCAGTATTTCAGTTATTTGACCACATTACCCAGGTTGTTTTACATTAAAGGAAAACGTTCGGCAGCCCCTTGTTATGAGTCGTTCCGAAAATGACAGCCCGCAAGGCTCGGAATTGTGGCAGGAAGCACAACAGGACGACAGTTTCTTGATCAAAAGCATAGTCGACGGACCACTTTCGGTTCTCCTTTACGAACTGGGTCATTCCCTATCCCGCATTGTATTCGGCAACACCTCCCTTATCTCGCCAGTTTTCACACTTTTTGCCTAGATAGGCCGCGCAAGCTGGCCTGGGTGGTGGAAATTTTGGTGTGAGGGCACTCAGACTACAAGCCTTGTCTTTGACTTGGTGTCGTTGTTTGTATCCCACGAGCCGATTCCAGCATCGACATGGGATAGTCCGGCGTGTTTGCAGCAGACATCCATGCGATTCCTTACACCGTTCAACATCTTTCCCGCATCTCATCACCCGAGCCTGTTGGCGTGCTTTTCCAGCATTCAGCACTACCGCCGAGGCCTCTCCCATCTCTTACACCGAATCTTTTTTTTACTGCGCTGATACATACGACAGTCCTGAGGTGGTGTCCATGATCAGGAACTATAACAAAGTGCTGGGATCTGGCCAGAACGTCAACCACCCGTTAAGTGGAGGTTTAAACCTGCTTGGTAGTCAGTTAGGCATAGATAGCACAAAAACGAAGGGCAATAAATGTCGCTCTTTTGGTCCAGTTGTGTTTTTCGCACTTCCCTCTACACTACACGTATGTGACTATGCCTAGGTTTGTCATGTCCCCCGGTTTCGGCACATTCTGATCCAGGGGGAGCTGCCCCTGGAATCTTACGCTAGACCCCGCAAAAAGGGCAAGTGAAACTGGCGGCGCTAGCGTAGGCCGACCCCTGGTTCCCACCAAATAAGGTTAGATAGCGTAAAGCGCAGTGGTGATTACGGCGCATGTGCCGGCCAATCTTGACAGGATGACAGGGCTGGGCGCACGAAATGGGGCATGGAGCTTGATGGAAAAGCCACCCTGTCCGGATGACGGATGTACATACAAGAACCTCTACGGACAGCGTCTTCCATGATTACTGTACGTGAGATTTCCTCGACCAACATTGTCCAATTGATTGAGCAGCCAATCCGTTCAAGACATCTTGTCTATATTCGAGCCGACCCCGATAGACCTTTGATTCTGTTATTTATCTCCCCTTTTTCCCCTCCCTCCCTCCCTCCCTCCCTTCCTTCCTCTTGTTGAGGGCCGTTTGAGTGTATCATCACACAACCGCGAATCACAATACCACGGCATCGGCCACAAAAACTACACAGCACCGTCATGGCTCGCGCAAAGCAGCCAACCCCCGTACGGCGGGAGCTATCCTCCGAATATATCAGCAAAGCCGACCGAAAATCGCCATCTGAGAAGGAGGAAGCAGCAGCAGTCTCCGGCGCAAGTGGAAGTGTCAAGCCGCCATCCTCATCATCCCTTGCGGTACCAATCAAGAAGGAAGCCGGCATTGCCACGCTCCTCATTGACGTTGCCGGCATTTACATCTCCTTGTAAGTCGTCGTTCCGGTCCCGTTCTCGGTCCCAGGGGGGAACAAGAAGCATTGTGTCACGAAATCAGCAACTAACACAAAACCAACAGCCTAACCTGGGCCTACCTCCAAGAAAAGCTCACCACAACCAACTATGGCGCCTCTCCGATCTCCAAAGGCGAGCGCTTCAAATTCCCCGTCTTCCTTCTAACGATTCAGTCTCTCTTCGCCGCCCTCGGCGGCAAGCTCTTCACCGTCCTTTCCACCCCCAAGGGCCAACCAGTCCCCGCCATGATCCCCTCGCGCGCAATCTTACCGCCCCTTCTCTTGGTGGCATTCACCAACGCGCTCGCCGCTCCGTTCGGGTACGCCGCCCTGGGCCACATCGATTACATCACTTATATCCTGGCCAAGTCGTGCAAGCTGCTGCCCGTCATGTTTTTGCATATCACGCTTTTCAGGAAGCGGTATCCGCTGTACAAGTACTTGGTCGTGGCGGCGGTGACGGCGGGAGTGGCTGTTTTTACACTGCATTCGGGCTCCAAGAAGCATAAAGCTTCGAGTCACTCGGGGCAGACGAGCTGGGGATTGTTGTTGCTGGGCATCAACCTGTTGTTTGATGGCTTGACCAACAGCACGCAGGATTACATTTTCCAGACGTTCCAGCCTTATACGGGCCCGCAGATGATGATGGCGAATAACCTGTTGTCGTCCATCATCACGGGCGCGTATTTGGTCTTGTCCCCGTGGCTGGTGAAGACGGGACTGGGCGAGTGGTTTGGCATGGCCCAGGCTACGGGCCAGGAGGGAGAGCTGGCGGGCGCATTGGCGTTTTTGGCAAGACATCCGGAGGCGTGGAGGGATGTACTGGGATTTGCTCTTTGTGGGTGTATTGGCCAGGTTTTTATTTGTGAGTTTTTCTCTTTCTTTTGTTTGATTGCTTTTCCTCATCCCCCCACTCCTCCCCCCCCCCCCCCTGAATTCTCAACAGCGTAACTAATCACCCCCATCTCACAGTCCACACCCTCTCAACCTTCTCCTCTGTCCTCCTCGTCACCGTCACCGTCACCCGCAAAATGTTCACCATGATCCTCTCCGTCGTGGCTTTCGGCCACCGCTTGTCTGAAATGCAATGGCTCGGCGTCGGTCTCGTGTTCGGTGGCATCGGTGTCGAGGCTGCCATTGCGAGACGCGAGAAGCTCGCCAAGGAAGAGGCCAAGAGGAAGGCGAAGGCGACTTTGGGAAAGGCGCAATGATCAAGTCTTCGGGTGGTAGTGGTGAGATAGATGAAAAGGTGTAGTTGATTTAGGTCTAAATAGGTTAGAGGATGTGAGATACAAAGAGGTTGTTATGTGGTATTCATAGATATCATACACATTCATACATCTGTGCCGGTGCTCAGTTGCACAAATGGTCATATGAGCATCGTTCGTGGAATTTATATATATATTCGGAAGGTCAAGGCAAATTTGCTCACGTACCTATTTAGAGTCGAAATACGAATACATGGTTGACACAATTTTGCGGAACTCGTTCACTCGGGAGCCTTGAGAGGCAAACATCACATATATACAAGTTGTATATGTAGGTAAAGCCCCTCACGTTTCTTCGTGTACTTGTTCCTTTCAGCCATGTCCGCACCTAACTCATCATTCATTATGCATAAATCTTGTGGACTTAAATTCCTCAGGAGTTGTCAATTCTGATATACTTATGCCTGGGTTTTGATGTCTTCCAACATTTTTAGACAGGTGTAACGAACCTGATGTTTGCATGTCTTTTCAACATGTTCTCGATAAACCGAGTAGATCTGTAATACCGTCGATACCATCAAATCTCTGCAACAATTCTTCCCATGTTCAGATTACTCAGTGTTTGACATTTCCTCATTGTCCACATCAAATGTTCAAGATGTGCACATAGTATTCTAGACACAGGAGCGCCATGGAACTGCAATTGAACCAGTAAATAGAAGTGTGAATTCATTCTTTTCTTTCACCATGTAAATCGGAACACATCCGTTGCCCCGATGCCCTTCCTTCCCTCCCACTGTGTGTCTGTGTGTGTGTGTGTGCCTGTCGGGCTGAAACAACCTATCAACAAAAGAACAACCTAGAAGAGGGCTTAACAGCGCCCAAAAAAACATGAAGAACAAAGGAAAATAGAATAAGTAGGCCACCCAATCAAGGGGAATTTGCAGAAGCGAAAAGGTCGGGACAAACGTGTATCGCATTCCACACCACAGACCCGAGCCTTGATACCCTTTTTTTTTTACCAAACCACACCACCAGCACACAAGAAAAAAAAACAAAAAGAACAAAGTTCGCAAAAAAAAACAAAAAAAAAACGCCACCTTTCAATGCTTGGCATAGTAATGTTGAACCAATGAGTACAGTAATGATATTGATACAAAGGATGATTTTTCCCTGCAGAGACCGAATCAGACTGTCCGGCGTCCTCATAGCAGTTCATCGATAGACCGAACAATAGGGGTTTCTCCCTTTGTTGGTGGACTCCTAGGGTCTGCCACTTGTTTTGGCCGCCCAAACGGATAGCAAGTGTCGCGGGGAAACAGTGCCTCCCGAGGTGAGAACAACCCTTCACCTGGCGTGGGCGGCACCTCCACGAATTGCATGCCGGGAATGCCCGCGAAGGGCTCATGAAGAGGGTTCGCTGTCATTGTCTCGGCACGCGGAGACATGAGTGCGGCGTCTTCAAAGTCTCGCACCACAGCCATGTGCCTTTCTGGAGACGTAGCATCCTTGCTCACTTTGCGCTTTGGCGGCGCTCCCAACGTTGGCGCTGCTCCTAGTGTCAACGGCACAAACCCGAATCCTGCCTGTGAACCGAACCGATGAGCGCCAAAACCCGGGGATGGTGGTGGCTTGGAGAAGGCTGCCTCGAGAGGTGGGCCAAAGCCAGGTGACTTTGGAGGTTCTGCCAGCGTGGGAGCAAAAAGTCCGCGAGAAGGTTTCGGTTTCAACGGGGGTGATGGGGTGGATGGCCTTCCCCTATCCGGCTCGGGAGACTTGATGCCCAAGTTAACGTTGAAGCGACCAAATCTTCCAGGATCCCTCTCGTCTTCCTTGATGGCCCATGAAAAGCTCGAAGGAGCGGATGATGGACCTGGCGATATTGGCTCTCCTCTCTTTGGCGTAGAGTGCCCTCGGCCTCGTGTTGGACTGAGATTAGGTGTGGCGTGTTTCGACGCAACATCCTCCCTTGGTAATGGCGCAGTCAATGGCTCTTGTTTTACGGGTAGGTCGATGTTATCGACTGACAAAGTCATCCTGTGCCTTGAGGGGCTTCTTCCCAGGCGTGGCTTGAAGCTCGAGGTCATCAACTTCCTCTTTGAGACCTCCTTCTGAAAATCCTGTAGGCAGTACATCAGCCTCATATTGGGGCTGATCCACCTGCTTTTGGCCTGTGCGGCATGATAAGCATCGTTGACAGTGAGATCAGGGTTCTGATACATTCCATAGGCGATGATCAGACTAGCCGATCGACTGGCTCCCTGCTGGCAGTGAACAAGGACCTTCTTCCCTTCCTTAGTCCTCTTATCGATCATTTCGCAAAGCGTCATCAAGTCATTTCCAATATCCGTGTTGTGATCCCATGGGATGTGAATGTACTCTGGCTCCTTGAGAGACTGAGCCTTAGGGGTAGTTGGAGTTGGAGTATCGCTTTCTGGGATAAACTCGAATGCTGTGGCAAAGCTACAGGTGGTCGCCGCAGTATCAGGTACTGGCGAGTCAATATCTGGTCTCCCTTGGGAGTTCGAATCCTGTTTACTTCCCATCCCAACCTTGAACGGGTTCGAGACCTCGCGCGCCACGTTGATGACCACATCAAAGCGAGCAGCTTCCTCCGCGGTGGGCTCAAGGTACAAATAAACGTTATCGTTGTAAATGCATACTGGCCCATCGGGATAGCCAGGCGACTTCTGGTCCTCGTTATTCTCCACCTCATGGTACGGGTCAACCTCGTAAATCGCCTTGTTCGCAACTTGTGCCTTGATTGGCGCCTCTTCCTCCAGGATGGTAGAGCTCAAGCCACTGGGTGCCAATGGCCTCGATGGCCTGAAGAATTCTGACAGTCCAGATTCATTGCGCTCCAATACAGTCGGTATTGTCATCCCCCCTGCTGGACCGAACGTTGCAGACTTCAGACCAGAGAGCATGTGAGGGGTCGAGGCGGAATGCTTCAATGCACGGCGCTGGAGGATGGGAGGGACCGAAGGTGAAGGGGGCACCTCTAATGTTGTGCGATTCATCAACTCTGAAGTGTTCGTCTTGAGGCTAAGCAGGCTTGGCTTCCGCTTCATGCCAGGAATTGTCGGCTTGATGAAGGATGGAGATGAAGGCTCGGAAACCAGAGAGGAAGCAAGGGAGTTGAAGGGTGGTTGGATGGAAAGACCCTTCATGTTCTTGGGTCTCCTCGGCGCAGGCGAGGTCATGGGGCGTTGCCCAAGGTTGGGATCCGATACCGAGAGACTGGCCATGCGAGACAAGTCGCTTGTGAAGGGTTGCATTGGCGCCAAGGTGGAAAGAGGTATTAGGTTCACTGGCGAGTCCGGGGAAGATGACGGAGACGGATCGGAAAGATCTGAAGAATCCGTACAAGACACAGTCGTAGTAGGCGATGATTCAGCCGACTCGGTTGCTCGGCTTGACGTGCTGTTGTGATGGTTGTGGGCAGCATCCGCATGCATTGCATTTGATCGTAGTTGGGCTGGCTGTGTATCACCGGGTAGTTTTTCGGACTCGAGGTGCATCACTGACTGCGGGTCGACCACGGTGATGGCACTTTGTTGGTCCATGCCCTCTGGGCCCAGGTCATACACGGACATGAAAGATGGGATCTGATCCTCATACAACCGCCGCGTCGTGGCCGAAGGCATGTTCGATACCTGGTGTGTGCAAACAGGCCAACTGTGGCCGTTGTGTTGGTGTGGGCCTAGACTTGACCCTCGCTTGCTGCGGTCCAGTCGCAAACCACGATGTCGATATCGCAGAAAAGGATCCTGTCAGTTAAGCTTGTCCGAAAAAACAACTAAAGAACTTTTAGATATCCGCTCCTGGTGATTTAAAAAAAAATAGGAACGAAGACGGATGAATCAATAAGGCCGTAGGTGTGGGTTAACAGCCAAATTTGAGGGTAAGCCGGGACAGCACTGCTGAATCCTCCTTCCTTTCCCCAACTGTATCGACTTGTAACTGTGATCCCACCCAAAGGAAAACAATCAAGCCTGTGCCCAAGACAATGGCGCCGGGCAGCGAGGTAGAAATGAATTATGTGAATGCGCAGATGAAGAGCGCCGGTTGAAGTGGTTGCTGGTCGACACACAAGTCGCAATGAGGAGCCTCGTGGGTATCGAGATCGGACGAAAAGAGAACGGTTGCGCGAGGACGGGCTGGTGATCAAGGAGCCTTAGAGCGTCAAGACATTATCATTATCGGGGTCTGTCGAAAGGTCGTAGGGTCAGAGCCTCCGAGACGGCAGGAGAAGAAGAGCGGTCGTCGGGTCGTGGTTGATTGTGACAATCGAAGGACTGCGGAAAGACAAGCAGGAAGAAGAGGGGAAGAGGTTTCTTTGTCCTGGGCTTTCCAGTTCAGACTGGTCCTTTGGCGTGTGCTGCGCGGTCCAAGCTCTTTTAGCGTCCTGGTACGTAAATGGTAACCTTTCCTCGTCGAGTTCGCAGGCTGAAAGGTGGAGGAGGGATTGGTGGGTGGGAAGATGTGGAGGAGAAGAGGAGATCAGGAATTGGGGTGGAGGATGGGTGAATTACGAAGGAGGGTGGGTGGCCAGAAGGAAAATGGGAATGGTCGCAAATTCAACGAATTGGAATTCCGAGGCGAGGGTGATGGATACTGGGGACGAAGAAAGGTAAATGATGTGGGAGAGAAAAAAAAAGGCGCCGAGGGAACCTGGAAGCGACCTCGGTCAAGCCTCGATTTCTTCCACTTTGGCGTGACGTTGTTGAAAAGAAGGAAAGAGGGTGTGGAATTGTGAGGTTGTGTTCGTTGTGAACGAGAGAACAAAATTGGAAGCAGCGTGCAGAAAGCAGACAGCACGGGTGGAGAGGTGCTGCAGAGGGCTACCTCTACTACACTACCTCTAGACAACGACCTGTGACGGAGTGTCAGAAGTGCTTCGTTGCTGCGCTGCGCCCACGCAGGCACCTCCCTCAGGTTGAGCACACGCACTGCACCCACGGCACTCCCTGCTGGTCTCTGACGCTCACTCTCACACTGTAGGCAGGTACACGGTGCAGTGGGACCAGGGCAGAAGAACCTGAACGGAAACAGGGGTCATTGGCCGTCGGCGACGCCTTTCCAACCTTGGATGTGGTTTCTAACCAGAAACAGCCTTTCCTTCGATTGGTATCCGCCCTGTCACGCTGAATACACTGCATGCTGCTTCACCATTGGCCGGTCATGATGGTTACAGAGAAGCAACGCTTCAGTTCCAGGAGCCCACAGCTTGGGGCGACAAGTCAAAGTTACTGCGTAGAGCCCTGCTGGCCTGTGCTATCTTCAGCCCTTCACATGGATGTCCTAGCTTCCTCAGATGCTATCGAAAAATGGAAGGATATGGATATGTTCTTCATTTGGATCTCTCTCTTGCGCCCAAGCGAGCGAATAGTGTCGCTTCTTCTGTGCTGCTCCTCCTGGTTGCGTGCAGGCTGCTGGGTGCCCCTGGGTCAAGGGGGCATGCTTCGTTACAGCCAATCAGAAGCACGTCGCAGGTGGCCTCCGGCCCTCCGCTGCCAGCTACACTACAGCGGCCGGCGGCTACAGGTACGTCGACCTGACGGCTGGGGATTGGAGTTGGCTCCAAAAACAATGGACGCACTGCTAAAAATAGACGGTGCGACGGGACGTGCACGCAAATTGTCGTAGTCCATGATTGGATGTCGCGCCTGGGTTTGATTATCATGATGGAAATGGATGACCACCCAGGCGCTCTTTCACTCTCTTTTGCTCAGCTTTCCCTTGTTATATTTTCGCCTTTTTGAGCAACCAGTGTGAGGATATTGTGGAAATGAAAGTTGGAAAAACAAGTGACATGATTGACAACAGTGTGACATGAAGTTGCTTTTGAAGCTTCAAAGTCGGCCATGTGCTTCCTTGCGATCTTCACGAGAGGGATTCGTGATAAGTTTAGGCGATGCAGAGAGCTGACAACGACTGGCTCACATCTGCGACTCGTCCCCTAAAATATTGCCACTGGCGCTTACACTACATACATAGCATGGGAACAGCTGCTATGCCGCAACCTAATCTTCTCGCTTCGAGGTCCGCGTGTCCGTCTACACATAGCCGCCGGTCGGAGATCTGGCCGGATGCTATTCCCATACCGGATGTCCGTCCGTCTGTATCCACTCCACGGAGCCGCAGTGCTCACACTAACGGAGCCGACTACACCACATCGCTCCTGTTCTGCAGAAAAGTCACAACTAAGGAAGCGGGGTCCCCGCCGTCCCAAGAGGAGCTTGGAGTAGTAGGTAGTCACGCTATGAATCAATCCCTCTGTATCCACCAAAAAAGTTTGGCGGCCAGTGTAGCATAGGAGTCCCCAAGGTAGTATACAACACGCAGTATGTATACAGACAAGACTGAGACATATTGATTCGAAAGACCCCTTCGATCATGTCTGTTAGGTCTGAACCTTGTGTTTAAGATATGAATCATTTGTATTGCTTCCTATGGCTTCGAGCCAGTTGATGATCACACGTCTCGTGGAATTGCACTCACTCAGCGCAGCGATGGATCTCCAAAAAGTACCTACAGTGCGTTGCAGCATCCTTTTCAACTGTGTCCATGGCAAAATTTATCGGTTGGAACAGGTGGAGTAATTAACCACAGTACCTGACAACCAATCACACACCAATCCCAAAAGCTGAAACAAGAGCGGAGACAAGGCAAGGATGACCGTTTAGCTGATCGTGGAGTTCTCCTCGCTGTGGAAGCTGGCTCGTGTTGCTGGGGAGACACTTGGACCAATTCCCACTCGTCGAGAGCGGAAAACCTTTCTCCGGGTTCACCACAACCGTCGCCTCTTCAACATCGACCATGATCGACGAGCTGTGCACGCCGATCTGCTATTTTTCCAAAGGTCGGTCACTCCGATGATCATCACGGGGATGACCTTGGGAAAAATCGACGCATCACGAATTCTCCAAGACGGATTGATGATGTTGTCACAGTAGAAAAGCATAGTATGGACCCCTTCTCTTACCTTGCAATGCCTTCCTTGTTGACACTGGCCCGATACTGTACATGCAAACATTCCAAACCTGTGAGCGTGCATGAGACATCTCAGATACAACCCAAATGGCTCCACGTTCACAATTGTAGTGTGTCTCCCGCCTCGAAAGATTTACATAAAGTAGTGTAGCCTCTTGCAAGATGGAATGCGACACTCGGAAAGCCCACCACTCGTTTGACCATTCGGTCTCGGCGGCCCTTCGATGAAAATGCCCTTAAAACGGTCTGGGCCGGTCTGCTTCTAGCAGCGTTATTTGCAACATACATGTGCATCCAACGAGACGAAACCGCTTTGGCAGTTCCATACATCACACACCGGTAACCTGTATCGCCTGGTCCAGTCCTCACATCCGGGCTCCAGTGCCTGTCGGTTCTAGGTTGTAAACCTTGGCGATTGCTCCCGAGACATGGAATCAAAACACCAGTTTCGCCAGCACAGAAACCGCTGCGCTGTAGAGACTTCGCCTATGGGATACAGTTCGTGACCTGGCCGCCGCCATTTTTCAGTCCCCAACTTTGCGAGTCTTCAGACTTCGGCACACAACCGATCTCCGCAACCAGGACCAATCCTCCTGGTCCTGTACAGACCGGACGGATCACCACATCCGAGAAGAACCGCGGAAGCAGGATGTCGGCCATGCTTTCGGCTATCGACGTTTACGAGACAGCTGGCACGCCTGAACCACCTCACAGAGGGCCACTTCAAGTTACAGTACCCGGCATTGACCAGTTGCCGGTCGCTTCGTGCGGATCTCGCAGACCCTTCTCTTTGCCCCCTTCCCCTGGTCGATTTCCGCCTATTTCTGCAGGAGATCGGAATCAACCCCCAATACAGACGGGAGGAGGTTTCGTGTCGTCGTCACCAGGATCGCCTTCAGCCTCCGCGCATGCCACTTGCTTAGCCCTGGGACTCTGGGACGTGGAGAGAGCAGCCCAAATCAGGCTAGGCTGGGTCAAGTCGCGCTATCATGGGAACCTCTCTGGTGTTGGAGTGCCCATGGTGACGCGTAACTCTTTTCTCCAAACTTCCTTCTACCACGTTGACTGCTCCTCAACCTTTCACTTATCGTTAGTTCTACCGCTATATGGCAGTTAACATGGGGATAAAACATATTCGCTTCTTCTCCGGCCTCATCCTCGCGTAGATCCCCCCTCGCTTACACACTCGCAAGCCTAGCCTCACAGGCCAAGCCAAGGGGTAACCTTACGAAAGGCTTTATTTTTTTAAAAAATTTTTTTGAATACTGGTTAGCAAAGAAAAGCCTTTGTCGAGCACGACAGGGCCTACCTTTTAATTGACAACCCCCAAACTCTTTGCTAGAGCACGGGGGCACAGGGGGGTTTGGCCGGTTGGAGGTCGCCATGAAGCACTGGGGTTCAAGGTAGGACTCAGGAGCCCAACAAGGGGGACGTGGGGGAACATTACCTAACTAGTGTACCGGAGACCCGTCTGACCAAGAGGTCCTGATGACACGGCACGCGCGACATCACGGGGTCGGGGTGACATATTACCCTCTGAATATAATATCGAACCCCCAATATTAATGAGGAATCAATGCGAACTGGAGACGTCGCTTCCCAAACCTCCGCATAATATGTAAACGAACGGAAGAGAGAGAGAGAGAGAGAGAGAGAAAAAAAAAGAGGCAGGTGACATGCGGGGTCCAGTTGAAGACGGGTTGGGCGTGTGGGCAGACGGAAGATTGCGCCGCCTCTTAGCCGTGGTCGACTCTTTTCAACACCTTCTCCTAACGACATGTAACCATTAGAATACTGCTGATTCAGGTACCGAACAGACTCACTCATTTTAGCGCTATAGCACATGCACCAGAAAGCTGTCGACTGCAAGGTGTAGAGGTATTCTAGATTATGATGACATTCAACATCCAATGATCTTCCACTTGCCCCTTTGCAGGTGGAAGAGACAGCCCAATCAGAAGCCTGAATTGCCGGCTCGCCCTACCAGACCCTGAACCACTATAGTCGTGCAGTAGGTACCTAGTCTTCCGCTTCTTAGCTTCATGCGCACATGGCCAAAGAGGAGCCGGAAAAGAAGGACTTAGCATTGGCCTTCTTCTTGAACTTGTAAAGGGCTTCTTGAGACTCCTTATAGGCTGGTGTACCTACTCGTTGCAATGACGGCTTTCGGACAAACGACAAAGTGAAAACCCACCCCCTCAGTCCCCCCTTCGTTCCGTTCCCGCAGTTCTGGATCCCCAATCGATCCCTTGCTGCTGCCCCCAATGACTGACGACGATCGACTTTTGGACGCCCAGTTGACGGGCCGTCTATCTGGAGGCGGGATTGCAGAATCATTCCGCAGCTCCCTGGCTTCCCACCAGTCCAGTTGACTGCGCACGCCCTGCAGAACACTTACATATAGTATCTTGCGGTACACGATGCAGCAGTTCTGCAGCTCGGGCCAATCCCGTCATCATTCGCCCGTCGTCTTATACCAATCCGAGTGGAGGGAGGGCTCGTCGATATGTCTGGCATCAGTGGCATGAGGTAACCGTCAGGTGTCTAGGAACACTCAACCCTCTCTTCCAACCATCAGTCGCCTCACTCGTGACTTCCTTGACTGTTGTGTTGGTATGTGTGTCAACGCCATCAATTTCATCGATATTTCTCCTTGCTTGGGAGCTGCTCACCGACCATCTGTGCCATCTGTGCTCGCTCATGCTCATCTAGGGTTGAGACCGCCCAAGTCAAGTCGCATCACCCGTTCATCTTATTTCATCGGGGGTTATCGTGCTGGGTACGAGTGGTCTCCTCGCTTGTCATATCAAGTTCTCTCCACTCTTTTCCACCCTCATCCTTGCCGCCATCATCTTGTTTACTCCTTTGCCCTTTTACAAGTTTCGTTATCGATTGCAATTTTAATATCTTGTATATTCACTCGGGTCATGCTGTGGTTCCAGCTTGGCAGTTAAATGTTCAAAGCCTGTATACAGTTCATGCGCACGACTGGGCCGCCGTTAGCCCAAGGGGATCACGCCTTGTTCTCCCGTGGACAAAGTCCCGTGTCATTGTGATGTCAGGAGCGCAACTGAGAGACGGGCCTGGAAGCCAATCCAACCACAGATTGCGTGGAATCTAACAAGAAGAGGCCCGAATACCTAGCCCAAGACGATCTATTAGGCGTGGATCGGTCAGGGGAGACAGGGGATTTCCGAATTGCGCAGTGGAGGAACAAGGCACGTCAAGTGCCCACAGTCCGGGATTCGAGAGCAACGGCGTCGAACGGCGCGGGTCCAGTTTTTGCAACATGACATCGTCCAGTTTGGGGGGCCAGGGCCTTGCCCCTGGGGCTGCTTCCACATTTCACTTCACAGTGGACTCGTTCACCACAACACGACATTCACCCACAGCAGCCACAGGACGCACACAATTGCGCAGAAGTGGAAGAGGAACCGGCACCAAGAAGGGCACGGACAGCGCCGGAACTCGAACTCCAGGGGGCAAGAAGCACAATTCCGCCGTCATCACCTCCAATTCCAACACCAACCAGCTGCCTGGGCCTGGATCCAACCTTGACACCTACAACACCGGCACAACAACTGCCAGTACCACCGCTTGCCTAGCAACCAGCAACGGCATTGCCGTACAGACTGCTGATGAAATCAACGTCCATCATACGCACCGTCAAAACCACAACTCATCCAAACTTCCCGCTTTTCGCTTCGCCGACCTGAAAAAGGACGCATCACTTTTCCCCCCTTCGCTGCAGCCCATCCACATCCCACCTTCACCTAATAATAAATCTAGACGGGCCTCTGTCTCGTCGACAGCTGTAGTCCCTGCGCAATCACCCTTTAACCTACAGCTAGGCGCACCTGCCAGTCCACCACAATTTAACCAGCAGCGACAACAAAAGCAACCCCAACCGACTAGCCCGTTCCATCCCAATTTCGTCAAACGCCCGCAGCTGTCTGCTGAAGAAGAACGATCCGCAGAAACACCGCCAAGACAAGCCCACAAGCGATTACAAGACTCTGCTGCCATTCGAGCCTCGACGTTCCAGCCCTTTTCGCCAACAGCACAAGACTCGTCTATTGGCTCAAAGCGCCCAGCCTCTTCCGTCTGCGATAGCCATAGTGCCGCCAGGGGCCCGTATGTGTCGAGATACCGGCCTGCATCTACCGTAACACCCATTGGGAAACGTCGCCAAACGACGTCGATCCGACTTTTACCTTCCATCGATACTGCGCAGGGCCCACGCGAACCGGTACCGCCCGCGACCATCAAGTTGAGCCAGGTTAATGAGAAGAGGAGATCCCGTCCGCCAGCCTCTTCCAAACCCGCCATTGTCCCGAGTGCCTCCGGTCGCGACTCCGGAGGGCAAGCAAGCACTTCCCCGACCCGGTCGTTACGCTCCTCGACATCTCGCGACGACCTGTTTTCCGACTCCGACTACGATCCCGGGCGCACTGTGGGCGATACAAACGAGGGGGACATGTCGAACTCAACCCAGAGAGACCGCGCATTGAGGGCCCTGGAGGGCAAACGGGATGACGACATGTCGCGAATGACACCACCAGATTCAGCTACTGCAGCTTCCGACAATGAAAATACGGCCGAGATCTTCATGAATATTGCCCGCGAGGATCCAGCACCTCGGCCGGCGCACACCCGGACTGAGGATCAGAGCGCAACTGTAAGTCGCTTTGTTTGGGGTGTTTGCTATTCGCCCTTGAAAATTGCGCGGTAGCTTATTGGCTAATTGGCGGACAGTCACGCATAAACCGAAATTCCTCCCATCGTCGACCACTGTCTACAGCGATACCATCATATCAGACATCATCACCGCCCCAGGTAGCCAACCGCCGACTTTCTGATTCCCGCGACACAATATCGTCCAGAAGCCGGCTGCTTTCAGACCCACAAGCAGCCCGAGAACCGAATCTTCGAGGTATCCCGAGAGATCGCCTCATCACCCACATAGCTCAGGAGGACCTCGGTCGCTCCCAGTCTGTCCGAACGTCCCTCAGACAAGCCCCGCCAACCCCCCGGCAGATAGCGTTTCAGGATGCTTATGAGGCGGGCGCCGGACTTACACGAAGATCGTCAATTGCTGACATCTCATCTGTGGGGAGGAATTCGCAATTTCGGAACTCGAATCTTGCCGTTGGCGGCAGGATTTACAACTCCTCTCCATTGGTCCCCCGAGCTCCTGAGCCACAAAGACCGGAAACCAGTCAGAACGCGGAGACCAATCAAGGCGCAGAAGGAACGGATTCTTCGACATCGACGGCGGACCCCTCCACGGTTTGGGATGAGCTGGACGACTTGAAGTCTCGCATTCACAGGTTGGAGCGAACGGGGAAGAAGCCACCGGCGGGGGCAGGAAATTCCAGGAGCTCAGAGGAGCGTCCACCTACCGCGACGACCAATGCTACAACCATGTCCGCGTCGCCGAAGCGTGGATCGGGAGGGACTACTGTTAACCACGGAGAGACGGCTAGTAATGCGTCATCACGGGAAACACAACCCATTCTCCTATCAGCCCTGTTGAAGACAAAAGGTCTGATCAGCGCTGAAGTTTTCAATGCCATTGAATCGGCAGCAAACGACGCCTTGGCTTTGACTTCCATGATTGGTGCTGCCGGACAGCCGGGGCCGATATCGAGCGGCGCGAGTGTTGTTGGGGGCTATGGTAGTGGTGTCACGGATCGGCAGCTCCGAAGGAAAGCGGATAGCATCTGCAGGAGCTTGACTGAGCTGTGTATCGCATTGACGGATGAAGCTAATCAGTCCAAACCAGCTCAGTCCGCAGCTCCCAACCGCGAGACTGAAAAGGTCATAACACCAACAACGGCGGCCAAGTTCACAGGCATCACAGGCCGGCGACGATCGAGTATTATGGTAGAGACAGCATTGCCACAACCGAGCGTCACTAGTCCTAGGGCTCCAACGACAATGGAACAGCGAAGGATATCACTCTTGGCTGCGAGTGCTCTGCCGAGTCCCAGGACTTCAGCCGTGCCAGCTACCCCAGTTGACTTTGGTACACCCGGGCGAAAGTCGTCCTTGCTATTGGCTCGGAACCGTCGGGTTGCGGTAGAGGAACCGGAGGAGCAAGTCAATGGCAGGAGGTCGTCGTTGCTTTTGAGGAGCCGGAGAGTAGGACAAGAGGAACAAGAAGAGATGCCTGCCGAGGGCCGCAAGACATCGTTGCTGCTGCGTTCCCGAAAAGTCTTTAATGAAGAGGACGAGGACCGGTATCGCACCCCGTCCAGGGCCATAACAGAGGTCAATGGATTGCGAGGTACTCCACGCGAACTCACCAGTCAAGCTTCGTCTCCTCCCGACAACACTCCGCTTGGCTCTTCGGCTTTGCCCCGCAGGCGCATGGTCCCTACCTCGATTAGTTCCAGGCTGAGCGCTCCTACTGCTCCTGTAATACAACCTTCGGCCAGCCGTCGATACCTCGACAGAACAGCAGGTGGAGAGCGGGAGACCATTGTGGCCAGCAGCTACGCGGAAAGGCTTGCGGAGGAGAGGGCGCAGCGCCAGCTGTCGCTGGGCCATACGGCGATGCTCAATCGGACTGGTAGTATCAGCCGACGGACGCGTGACTCGGGAATACCCAGTATTTCCACATCGAATTTGCAACATCAACAACAACAGCAGCAAGCCAGCGCGCAGCAGGTTGGCGGATACAGATGACGAGAAGGAGCTGAGGAGAGGAGGTAATGGTGGCGCTGGCGGTGGGGGAAGTGAAAAAAATTGCGGGAAATTCATGCCCCCTTATGACGTTCAGACCATGCTGTTCATGAATGTAACAACAACATCAACAACACTTTCGACATATACCATCTGGGCGTGGGGCGTTATCTTTTATTATACCTTGTTCATTTTTCTTCTTTTTCTCCGTCTTTCGCGTTTGTCTGATTGACTAAAACGAAGCGGAAAGTCGGGAGGAACCCACATCCTACACACACTCTTTCATTCGATCTATCTTCTGAGGGGCACCGAGGGGCTAGAGAAAGCCTCGTTTTGTTTCTTTTCTTGACGACGACGCCTAAAGAAGGCATAACACATTACCACATCTCTTTGTAACGAATTTCTTTTGTCAGATCATCCGTACCTTTACGGGCGACGAAAAGGGGGGAGAAAGGAACTGTTTGGACGGACAGCATACAGCATTGCACGTTTTGCAATGCATGCATACATCAACGGTACCTTATAAGATTAAGTTGTTACATACTAAATACCCTGTTTCATACATACATGTGAATACGCGGACGGACGGGGCTACGGTGACATGGTGAGGGTAGGATGGTTTACAATTCAACGCGGTGGTTTGTTGCGCGAATGCGATAAGGTCTACACTATAACTGTGCGAGGATGTGGTGGGCTTGTTTGATATCTTGGAATTTTGATCCAATCATTTTTAGCTTTTTGTACTTTGTTCCGATTGTCAGTCTCGTGCAACATGGGCGTCAGCGTGCATCACCGTTGTAGACATATTCATTGAGCAGCAAAGCGAAAACCGGATGTATTCCAACTACAAAAAATAAGAGTATGATATCCCCAATGTCTCCCAACTTTGGTGAGCTTAGCGAAGTGTAAGTTGAGCTCGGCAGTGACTCATGTCGGCGTGGCATACTTTACAGTTTTCATCTCGTATCGTTGAATCTGTTCAAGCCCATCAATCGTCAATGAAATGATGCTATTTGTCCGAATGAAGCCTTGGTTGTATTTGGGGCGAATTAGAAAGGTCAGCATGATTTCATGATGCGGGTTTTCATGCGCAGACTTACGGACTCTGGCAATTGAACCAAACGGATCATTGTGCCAATTATTTTGTACAGAGGCACCTCATCCAGCCACACTTCATCCATCTCATCCCATCTTCAATCAATCAACCTCGTTTCTTTCCATCCAACTCGTCGAAACCAAGCACGACGAGACGAGGTTCTTCAAAAATCTGGATGAGAAAGTGCGTTTGTGATTTGTGATCTCTGGCTGCCTACCCTGGACTGAATCGAAACGGTCATCCACTCAGTGACCCCCAGTCTAACTGCTAACAAGAATTTTTCATCGCATCCAGCATCGGCAACAGCAACCTTTTGTTGACTGCTGCTGGGGGTGTTGGAAAACTTCGATTCACTATTAACCCAACTCATCCGCGACTTTCAAGACTGCTCATCGTCGGACAGAGACGCGCTTCCATTCATAGGTACTTGATCTCTCAACATAAAGTTTCTCCGTTTCAAAGGGCAGCCCACCACTAACCCGCTCACAGCACCACAACCACAACCATCGCCAAAACCACACCCCATCACCGCCATAACCATCATCACAAAATGGCTTCCCCCGCCGAAGACCAAGCAACTCACCACCAAGACCTCGCCGACCGCGCCTCCCGCTCCAACCGCGGCGGCGGTCGCGGTCCCAAATCCGGTGGTCATGGCGGTCATCGCAAGGGTGGTCGCGACGTCGACCTCTCGCGCGCCTTATCCCGCCTGCTCCGTCACCAAGCCGCCTCCGCAGGTATCACCCTCGACGCCGAAGGGTACGCGCCTCTGGACAAGGTTCTCGCATGGGGCCCGATCCGCTCGCTGAAGCCGACGTTTCCAGAGATCTTGAAGGCGGTTAAGGAGAGCGATAAGCAACGGTTTGCTATCAAGCTGGCGCCGGGAAAAGAGGACAATGAGGGAAGTGAGGAGGCGGGGGATTGGTTGATCAGGGCGAATCAGGGGCATTCGATCAAGTTGGAGAGTGAAGGGTTGTTGAGGCGGTTGGTTTTGGGGGGTGGTGGGCAGCAGCAGCAGCAGCAGCAGCAGCAGCAAGGCCAAGAGACGACGGAGGGCTCGGAGGGCCAAGAGAGAGAAAGGGAAGATGGAGGAGGAACCATACCGATCCCCGAAACGGTCGTCCACGGTACGTACTTTGCTTTTTGGGACAAGATCATCCAGAGCGGCGGACTCAAACCCATGGGTCGGAACCACGTGCATTTCTCCACGGGTTTACCGGAGGATACGGAGAGGGGGGTCATCAGCGGGATGAGGAGCGATGCGGAGGTGTTGGTTTTTGTGGATGTCGAGAGGAGTATCAGGGACGCGGAAGCGGAGGGGGATAAAGAAGGAAAGGGGATCAAGTGGTGGATGAGCGACAATGGCGTGGTGTTGACGGGGGGCGATAAGGACGGGTTGGTCCCGCTCAAGTATTTCAAAGAGGTTAAGGGGAGAAGGCAGGGCGTGGGACTGTTGTGGAAGCATGGACAGAAGGTGGCGGATTTGCCGGAAGGGTTAGAGATTAGGATGCCGATGGGTAAGGGGAGGGCTGCTGCTGGTGGTGGTGGTGGTGGTTGTGGTGGTGGTAAGAGAGGGGGACGTGGTGGTGGAAGGGGAGGTGCCGGGAAAGGAGGAAGAGGGAGAGAGGAAAAGGGGAATGGTGAGGAGGCCAAGCCTCTGGAGACCGATTCGCAATAGATGGATGGGCCGATAGATTCTACCTCTACCTATCTACTATGCGGTAGAGGGGACAGAAAAAAAAAAGTCACGAATCAAAACGAGCACGAAGGGCTTCAAATCGGAATACCGAACCTGGTCTTGTTTTTGAAGCAGTTGTAAAATTCCATAGCAATGTAGAGCCACCCAATGCCGCAAAATGGTCCAGACGTAGCCATATTCTCTCCCAACCACTGGCTATCGCAGGGACTATGCGTCAAGACACTTTTGTGTTGTTGATAATAATAGTACATAGACAGAGACGGCAAGGAAAGATGGAACGGAAATGATGGAATCGAACTCGTTCGTTAAATTAAGCGTCACCGTTGCCTCCACGAATTAGCCCGTACCTGTAAAAAACATATGCAGCCATCCCTTTCCATCTCATGTCCCATACCGGCCCATACACAGTTCGAGAACCCATGACTTTCGCCTTTTCGCCTTTGAACACCTGCCTACTAAAAGATCAAGTGACGACTGCCACCCTCTAGTAAGGGTATGATAAGTTGGCAGGTGTTGCTCTGTATGTTTTGTAGAGGATACACAGAAATATGCAAGGAAATTTGTACAAAGGAAAGAATTGGATATAAAAAAAGATATGGATCAGAAGAAGAAGAAAAACGTGTATGCGTCTCAGATGTACTAGAAGTTGAGGTGAAACTCGTAAGAGTTTTAGTATAGTTGCATAGAAACAACAAAGAAAATGGAATCTTCATCGGAATTGTTCAGAATTAAAGATGAGAGATTGATGTTGCTGGTTGTGTTGTTGATCTTGTTGTTGTTGCTGTTGCTGTTGCTGATGTTGTTGTTGTTGCTGACTCCTCTTCCACGCTTCTCTCTGGTAGGATCTTCTCGCAGCTGGTGTCATCACCAATCATTAGCCTCGTTTTCCTCATTTTTGACCTTCATATCGGTTGACAGACAGAGGGGAAGGGGGAAAAAATGACTCACCCAGCTCCCTAGCCTTATCCCTATGCTCCTCCAACACCCACTCATTCTCACTCTTGATCAACTCCTCCGGACACCTCCACATAAGTCCAATCGGGTGTCCCAACACTTTGGCCGCCTGCCTAACCTGGACATGAACAGTCTGGAACCTCACACCTTCGTACTCGTCCCACGTCAACGGCAACATCTTGCCCGGGTTCTCCGGGTCGTACCGGGGCCGCTCGTCAAAGATGAGCGAGAACTTGTCTCCGTCTTCGGTTCGCGGCAGCTTGGCGTTGAGTCGGTAGTAGTTGCAGTTCAACCCACCCGCAGTCCGGTAAAGACCGGGGAAGCGCGCGTTGTACCGCTTCTCGATCTCGGCCCAGGGAAGCTCGAGGTCGTCTTTGTGGTAGATGATGAAGAGATTTTGCTCGGTCGTGTACTGGATGTTTTGCTTTTTGCCTCTACTACTACTACTGTTGCTGCTGCTGGCGTTGGAGGAGGTGGAGGGGAGGTTTTCGTCCTCGTCGGGAACCTCGGATGTTTCGTCGTCTGTGGCAAAGCCAGGCGAGCATGACGATGAAGAAGAAGAAGAAGAAGAAGAAGAACCAGACGAGCAGGTGGATGACTTGCGGTCGCTGTTGCGGTGCAGAGCGGCGGCGCTTTTGTATGGTGAGTGTCTGCTTGTCGTGCGATGAGTCCTGCTTGGGCGAATTTGAAGTTTGTTGCTGATGTTGCAGGACGACAGGAAGCGGGCCGAAGCATTTTCAAAAGCCGCCGATGCTTGTCTCTTTTTCTGAGGAGTGGTGGCCGACAGCGTAGCAGAGAAGTTCTTGTAGCACACGTCTGGTACGGAGTAGGACCGTGGTAGGGAAGAGGATTGTTGGCGCTGTGCTTGGCTTGGGAATGATGATGATGAAATGCTGCAAGTCGGAGATGGCAGCGGGGTGAAGATGCCTTGCTGGAAAGGTGCGAAGCGTGAAGTATAATCCGGGGATGCCTGGGGCCGATGCTGGCTGAGCTGATGCTCAAAGGGTGAGGGTACGGCATTGAGAATGTGAGAAATGGGCGGGAGAGAGACCTGCTGCTGCTGTGGTTCGAGCAAACTGCGCATGCTTGGCCCTGGACGAGTGTCCAAGTAGGTGCTGCTTGCCTTTCTCTTCAAGTCTGATCCAGCAGAGGACACTGATGAAGTGATGGAGAGGTTGGAAAGGGCTCCGGAGAAGTAGTCCGAGTCGACTGATGGCCTTCTGCTCCATGATACCGACTGGAAGCTACAACTTGGGCTCAACTGGATCGAGTTAGGGGTCGACGGTGGCGATGGGAAGCTCAATTCGTTGAGTCTGAGGTTGGGGAGTTTGAGAGGAGCGAGTGTCCTTGACTCAAACTCTTCCCGAGAGGACAAATGGCGTGAAGTTTCTGAAGACATGGTGATGACTTGTGGTGCTGAAGTGTATCTTTGAGGTTGTCAATGATGACTGAAGTGAATCGATGCCGTGACAGTGTCGTGGATTTGACGAGGTGGGATTCGGAGCGGTTTATGTAAAGACTTTGTCGACTTTGGGGGTCCAAAGCGAGGCAAACGAGAGACAAGAACAGACAGTGTGATGATACAAAGCAAGTGTACAGGTGATGCTTGTGGACAATCCGAGACCCTGGATGGAGATCATCAAGGGACCTTTTAACCCTATATACATAACGAATGGGGTCTGGAGGAGAAGGGGAGGAGGAGCAGGAGCAGGAGAGGGGGGGGGGGGGGGGGAGTAGCTATGACATCTGCAACCTGGTCGCCTCCATCGTCTCGAAGACAGACATCCCCGTAGATGTGGCAGATAGAGATCTTCCCCCATCGCATTTGGCAGCATGCGAGTTTCACGATAGTATAGACAAGCCCGGCAGCCCAAAGATAGTCTAGCCTATCCGTAATCAATCGGCATGCATTATTTATCCCAGTGCAGCTGGCCAGGAACTGAATGAGCGACAGGTACTTGAGGTAGCAGTCTAGGTAGGATAGACAAGTGGGGATCACTAGTACGCAGATCCTACATGAGTTTACTGTCTAGTGTCTTTCCTAACGTGCGTGTCTGTTGTTGTCACCCATCAGCGGTAAGGCCATTACGATTGATCTCTCTCTCCTCATCGCCTTGTCAGGCTCCGTTCTGCCCTACCACTTATGCTCACCCTACGAAGACACCATGTCGTCGACGTGGGGACCCCATATTCGCCAAGCGGCCGTTGGCGGACGGTTATGTCAACATTTGGACAACGACACGCACTTTCCAGTTAGATGAGTACACTACACTAGTAGAGGTATGTGGCAGTAAGGGATGTTGGTGTTGTTAACTGTGGTGGCCCCGGCCGGGCATTGCAGCCAGGACGTCAGAAGGACAAGTTCTCTCATGAGCGGTATAATGTCTGAGACAAGCAGGCGGCGAATTAGTCCCAATCAGCCGCCGAGGTACTTAGCAACGTTCGTCCGGGGGCCCGAGAACCATGCATTGTTGACTCCGGCTGCTCAAGGGGTATTACTCAGTTGCGGGGCGGGAACGAACTGGTTTTGCTTCTCCCAGGCGTACTATGAAGCCCCCCAACAAGCTTCATCCATAAAGGCTGGCACCTATCTGTTTCCAAAAACCTGGAACTTGAAGTCATCATGGTTATTGGGACAGCAGCAGATGAGGGATATTGTGATGTAGCGGTCATCGAAGTTGAGCTCGGCATTGAGGGCCAAGTGGAAGGAAGGGTAACCCAAGGAGACCCAGGCCTGGAACCCACCGTTGCAGACGACTCTCGTGTCCAGCAGTACTGTACCGCATTCTGGAAGAGGCAGTGATTTCGGGGTGCCATAATGCTTGGGCTAGTCTTGTCTTTTTGTTGGAGGGAGAAAACGTCCGGGATCGACTGTGTGGTGGCGTAGCATCTCGCTTTCGATATCCGAACGCCGGTCTACTTGGTGGAAGTACCTCATGTAGGTGGAAACTCTGAAACTCTTTGTTTATTCGGCCAATGGGAACGTTTGGGTGTGGTTGAAGAAGGCAGATCTGCCCACTTGCGGTTAGCGACGTTTGTTGAATGGCTCTTAGTAATGGGCGTGAGTATTTATGTACATACGTAGATTTGGGAAAAGGCGAAAGAGAAATACCATGTACCTATGACAGACCCCTTTACACCGTGCGTATCGGACTTTGCCTGACTTCTCACATGCATATTGCGTCTGCGTAGCCATGGCCTTGGCAGAAGGAGTGACAGAATTGTGATACACCAATCACCAAAAACCGTAACCAAAGCGAAGGGCGCCTTTGTCTTTGGGTTTCTGGGAAATAAAATGGCAGTTGAAGCCTCGTGTTGTACTTGAAGAAGGACCGGTTAATTCTGAACAGAATGAACTCTATGGTAGGCACTTTGGTTGAGATTTGAAGGTGCAACTCTAGGCCAAGAATTGAGGGTCTTTGTTCATGATGGATGTCCAAAATGGTAAAATGCGCATATGTTGGTCAATTTGGGTGTACCCTTAATTCTGTCACCCCCTTGCTTGGATGGCATATCGGAGCCATACCACTTTCAGTTCCAGGTGCATTTTCATCCTCTCCCCATCCATGGTGGTGCGGAAGAGATTTCCCATATTGTGCAACACTCGTCGCTCAGAGAAGCTCAACCCCGTCAACTTCCCCCTCATTTTGCACTTCTTAGAGATTAGAGCCGGGGATAGTGACCAATGTCAGCGATTGGACCGTCAACCGATTCAGCTTCAACTAAAGATTCAGGTCGGTGCATTAGTTGGTTGGCTCCACATACCCTCGAGGGTTGGGCTGCGTGGTGTCTGGCTTTTCACCAGCCGCTGTGTGTGTGTGTGTGTTGTTGTTGTCTGGCAAGTCACAGGCACATCCCCTTGCAGGTCTGCAGCGCGCGGATTTCTTTCCGGATCCACTTTCTCGCAAGGAAGAGCCCTTTGCAGCGAACCCAGCTGTCTGGTACACCCGTGGCGGTTGCTTCGTGGTTGTCAGTCTGGTAATGTTCATAGAGAGGAAATAAACATGTACTGGTTCTAGCCAAAGAGGTGGTGGTGCTGGCACTATAGAAAACCACCCAGCTCGTAGCCGAATACGTCTATAGGCAGTGCCAAAAACGATGAAACTCGCTTCTTGTTACCAGAAAGGTAGCGTTCCCCTCAGCTTAAGCCACAGTCACACGTTGGGGAGCGGGAAGATGAACCCCAAGACGCCGCCTCCAAACTTTTGCTGGGACCCAACCTAGAGTCGTAGATCGATATCCGGGGGAGGTTATGGTACCGGATGGGCGGATCTGATATCGGCAGATCCGGTAACCTTTCCCGAATATTGGAGTGACTGATACTTCGGCCATTTTGAGTAGTGTTATCAAGAAAAGGCAGTGCCCTACATATGTCTTCCGTCCTTCGTGTACTCATACGTGGGTTTACCGCCCGTGATTGGTAGATACCCAGCTGTGTGTCTACTGGATGGGCAATTTCCTTCTCTTCCCTTGTCTTGCATCAAACTCGTTCTCGACAGCAGTGAGAATCCATCCCATCTTGTCCAGACCATGGATCTCCATCGACAATTCCATGGCTGCATGATGTTTTGATGCTGGGGATCCGCTTCCTCGCTCGCTGTTGTCCAGGGTGCTAGGTGGTGGATGAAATGAATAGATAGTGCACACTACCATTCGGGGTAGCATCGTTCTTACCACAGCCCGGGAAACTGGAGTGGGAACGTGGGCGGTTGGTCGTTAGACGGGAATGACGAGACCTGACACAACGGGACGATAGATATCACAATGCCTTGAAGTCGGTTGTAGTGCGCACCACTTTTGGTGAACCCGAACAACGTGCTTGACACCAGTAGTATGAGGTTTTCATGCTCTTCGGTGTTCAGTGCGGCCGGCATCTAACACGGTCTTGATATACCGTGTGAATGTGCAGAGCAACGTCAATGTCACGAGGCTTGGCCGTAAATGACTACATTAGTCAGTATACACTATCAACTTCAAGATATGCAGTCGCTAGTGTGATGTACGCGTAGGGCTATACGCGGCGATAGTAGAATCCATAGTGTAGCCACCATTTTGTGGTGTAGAGGCCTTGATAGAAATCATGGGCTATATAATAACCAATAAGAAAAACGCACTCGCAACTATACCTTGCAACTGCGTAATCCGATAGACGTCAAGTCTGACTGAATTGGGAAAGGACATTTCCAGGGTCCTTGAGCTTGGTGCGGTGCCCGAACACAATGGGCACGGTATGTAGTCCCTTTCCAGCCTGACCGTTCTTGGAATGTCGACTAGTCCCGTCGGTCATAGCCTCATATAGGTAACGCCATGCCTGGTTCTCTCTTGTCAAAAGGAAGGCACTCGTTGAGTTAACTCGACTCGGCATTCGCTTGTGCTTCTTTTTTTTTTTTTTTTTTTTTTTTTTTTTTTTTTTTTTTTGGTGGCCTTGACGTTGCTTCGCGGTCACAGAAGAGTAACCAGTTGATAGTGACGACAAGGGAGCCGACGAGATCGGATCTCATCTCGATGATCATCAATTACTCTTGCATTGCATCCTGCCAATCTACTCTGTCCACTCTCACGGGACTCGCAAAGCTGGACTAGAAAAGCTAGGTTTGTACTGTTTGTACAGGTTAATACCAGCATTGGGCGGCTCCATCTTTTTGCGGTTAGCTTTCCTTTCCTCCAGTCAATCCCCTTGTTTACTTTGGTTGCTGGGCCTGTAAACAGTCGAAAAAGGCTGCAAGGGATTATTCGCAGCCACTGCGCACCGCCAATATCTCTCAGCGAGATAGGGCCGTGTGTCAACCGCCATGGAATTAAAAAAAGATTCCCTGGTTTTCGACATGGAAGAGGAGCAGGAGGAGGAGGGGAACATTGTGATGTGTCAATTTTTCCGTACCGCCCTTTAACATGAAATCTGATTACAACCACGAGACACATCTTTCCCCCGTCTATTCTCTCATCTCGCGCTGCCACGCCATTGCTGTGGAAGAGTGTAATGCAGCAAGGTTACTGCTTCTCTCTGCCTCTCTGACCGCCTCTCGATTACGCACAGCTGACGAAAGTTTGGGTGGGAGGGAAAAGAAAGGACATTGTGGGAGTGATTGGATAGGCCTTCCAGAAACGCTTTTCGATAATGATGGTGACACCTATGGGATGGAGGAGTGAGAACTCAAATTCGTCATCGGTCGAGAGATGACGGGTAACATTCCCGTGCGGTGGTGCAAGAACCAAAGAGAAACGATAAACTCTGAAGAAGAAGAAGCAAAGAAAAGGTTAACTCAACCAAAGGGTACGTTTGATGAGAAGGCTTGAAGTGGCGTTAGTGTAAGAACTGTTTCGGACCCGGTTTTTTTCGTACACACTATTGTGTTCGCATTGTTGTTCCTCCTCTAACGTCGTCAGCCTTCCGTATAGACGTCTCGGCGCCACGAGCGAACCCCTCTGGCTTGCAGCAGCAATTAGCAAAACCAATTCCAATCCCTAGCCCGAATTGCCCAACTGACCACCTGCTAGATCTGGTGTAACTGGCTGTTCCCCACCCTGTCATCTGAATCAGCTTCGTGGAGCACGGCGTAAAAGCCGGAGTGGGCGCGGCGAAAGTCAGAATAGTTGCAAGATTGTCCTATTTCGTTACTTCTCTCGTTACTCGCCAACAGCTGTCTGACGTTCACCACATTGGAAACGAGGGAATTCTCGTGGCAATCGACATATCGCGAGACCCTTTCTGCAAAAGCATGTCTGTGATGAATGCTGAATTTTGTTCAGTGAAGGGGTTATACCATGATGAAGCGTCCGAGTGCCCATCACTGTTCGGCGAGATCGACATGACGGTCTCGAATATCGTGGGCCTTTTTGGGTTGCATTTATGCATTTCATGTCCTGACTGTCGTGTTTTATGCATGAAGGATCACGCCTCGTAGTTTCTGTTGTACATGCCGTTTTGGCTTCTGTTTCACTGACATGCAGTAGTGAAAGTAAGGGAGAGCGAGTCTCGCCCCCTTATCTTCTCTGGTCAGAGACGAGAGCCTCCAGTGGAAGATTTCCCGTGAGACTTGCCACTCTCATTGTTGCCCTCCACCACGACGCCCAGTGATATTCCAGCATCCAGTATGCTCTTGTTAGGGACATCCTTAAAGGACTCATCGCCCGCGAAGCGCCTATGCGTGGCTTGGTTAGTTGTGTCTCTTCTCACAAATCAGGGGTCGTGAAATAATGACAAAGCGTTAGATTAATCAAAGCTCGCTTACCATCCTCGTTCCTCTCCCTGAGAAAGATGGGAACAGTCACTGTTCAGTTCACAGTCCCAACCACCCTTTACGCCTCGGCCACCCCTCCAGACTACGGGAGCATGAAGACCCTGCTGCCGTGGATCACTCTCCGCACCCTGAAGATCACCGGTACCTGCTTTAGGGGTTTGCTTTGCCATTCCAGGAGTGATGCCGAGGATGTTGCTGGTGTTGTTCACGCCGCTGCTGATGCTGCGATTTGCCACCGTCTGGGTCCGAGATGCGCCCGCAGTCATACTGGCCGTGTTGGTGGCTGTGCGAGACCCGTTGGCTCTTGACGAAGCCCCCTTTCGTCGCCGAAACACACTTAGGCCGCAGGTAAAGGCTCGAAAGTCTTCGACCTCGATGTTCTCCGGCATATTGCCAGTCAGAACACGACCAAGAGCGATGATGGGCGCAGCGTGCGAGCAGAGAAGAACGGCACGAACGCCATCCCTATCACACTCGGCAATTAGCCGCTCCAAGGTAACAGCCAGGCGGTCATGCAGTTCATCGACACTTTCGCCCATCCGTGTCGGTACTACTGCCAGCTGATAATCACGGTCCAGCAGGCAAGGGAAATGAGACTCGAGCGTGGCAAGGCTCGCAGGTACAGGGTGTTCGAAGGGCGCCGAACCGTACCACTCGCCTAGTCCTGTTTCTCCTCGAACACGCAGCTGTCGCTGGCAGTGGCGAGTGCCCTCTTTGGCTTCTTCTGGCAAAGATGATGGAGAGGTCGATACTGCTCGGACGAATGGCTCTACCGTCTGTAAACAACGATAGTACAGACTAGAGTAAACACGCTCTATGGGCGGGTCTACTGCAACCAAACGCTGGCCCAGCTCCTTGGCTTGATCTACGCCGTGGGCTGTGAGGGCTGGGTCTGCGGCTATACCCGTAGGGGACCTGAGAGTGGACGAGTAACTACCGTTGGTATGGTCGACCAGCCAGTTGGAGCGGAACTGTGAGCCGTCCCTGTTGCGTCAGCTCAATTCTACCTGTAATCAAGGTCAGCAGTCCCAAGTCGGCGCTCTGGCAGGTCGCCGGAGGTCTGCCATGGGAAAGCTTGTTCTCCATATCACAACAATATGGGCTATCCCGTGCTTTGATAACAGTTTGCACCAGAGTGGACACTGGCACAGCGGTGAGTGATCTCCCTAGTGGCCGTGAGGACGCCCATTTTCCTCTGCGTGGAGAGACTGATGTCAAGTTGCGACGCCGAGACCAAGGATATGGCAAGTAACGTGCTAAAGTGTCACCGCGGACGGGGAAGACGGAGCGGCTTGAAATTAGGGAATAAGAAAGGAAAGAAATTAAAAAAGGGACGGGGAAAGGGAAGGTGATGTCAGTGTACACTTACACCGTGGCGTGTCACGAAGATAACCTCCAATGTCATGGTTTCTGTGTGAGCAAGGTGAGAGATGTCACAATTCTCGTAATGGGAAGATGTGTTCGGCTTGGTGTCTGTTTCTGACGTGCTGTCTGTCTGTTGATGCCCAAGCGGATGTTGTTATTGTTGGTGGTGGTGGTGGAGGTGGAGGTGGTAGTGGTGGCGTTGTTGTTCGTGTTGTCAAACGGATGGGGCGCCGAGGTCTAGAGCTGGCGGATTCGGGCGTCAAATTCCCGGGTCCTGACCCGGACCGAAACCGATCGGGCGAATGCCTCCCCGAGGAGGCTAATAACGGTCTAATCCGCGTCTTAACGCATTCGCGTGCCAAGTATGACGTAACCCGTTAGTGTTTAGCTAGGCTCGCTAAGACGCTAGCACTTCCCCCACATGTGACACGTCGCTATTGTGGTAGGCGAGCAGACAGATAGGACGAGGCCAGGGAGTGCGTGTCATGTAAAATCCAAGGATGAGATTGAACTTGTACATTCACTCGATCACCAAAAGGAGCGGGGCTGATGTGGGAGTTTGGCCCCAGTCGAGCTGGATACAGTACGGCTTAGCCTACACACTCGTCGCTCGTTGGCACTCTCTTCACATGAGCGTCCACGTGTAAGTCCTAAGTACGCATACTGGCCGCCTGATAGTTACTCGGCCCGGATACCCGCATATGGTTCATGGTGTTGATGTTTGGCGGCAAGCGAGTAGAGTTGGGTTGTTGTTGTTGTTGTTGTTGCTGCTGCTTGATAATCATCGCTGTCTCAACTTGGCTTCGTGCTCTACCCAGAAGTTCTTGCATGCCCTATGTCCCCAGAAGTCGACCCACCACTCACCGAAACTATCCTCGACATCAAAGTCAACTCCAGTAACTCGTTCATCCCTTTTGAGGCCGCATATCACACAGGGTTTCGGTGCCGTGGGTACGTTCTTGGCTACATGGACCGGGAGAGCGAGCTTGAGCTGAGGGACCCTGAGTTTGGCATCCGAGGCGGCATTAGCTGCCGTAACTGTAGAGCGCAGACTTCCCTCTTGCTGGGCCCAGACATCCAGAACCGCCACAGCACTGTGATCATCTCTAGCAGACTGAGATTTGTCAACAGTGGCAAGCTTCATTCCTCTCATGCCTCCTGCGGCTGAGATGGACATGCCCTGCATAAGAAACTTATCGCGTTGCCACCTTTGCTTTCGGCCAGCGATGATCCTGCCCGTCACAGTAGCCAAGGCCAGATAACCGCGCAGGAATATCATTGTGGCAGGGTCGGAAGCAACAGCATGCTGCTTGGCCGCAGGCAAACCCTTGATCTTGAGCAGAGTTGTTTTGGAAAGATCGAGGAGCTGGGGCAGTATGGAGAGCAAGATAGATGGCGGAGGCACGTTCGTAGGCGGAGGACGTTTGTCAGAGTTGGTGGGTTGGGAAGCAATCCCAACAGCCTGTGGTTGGACTGTCTCTGTTTCCTCCCAGTCCTTCCAATCTGAGTCAAAAGAAGATTCTAGCTCTGGTTTCTTTGCTGGTGTCTTGGTATTACCAGCCGCCTTTGTCAGTGTCTTTGTGTGACTGACAGAAAGGTCTGCGAACTTATCCCACTCATGCCCAAAACCATCACCAGTACCGGACGGCCAGGCTGTGAGCGGGGACGCTTCTCGCTCCTTGACCTCTTTAGGAAAGCCCGAGGTCACTGGTGTCTTGATCTTGAGCTCCTTGACATCGCTGAGTTTTCGAGCGTGGGACGATGCAAAGGGAGACTTTGGCGCTGTTGGATGCAGCGTCTGGGAATTGCCACCCGATAGGAAAAGGCCAGGGGGCTGTTTCTTGGGTTCTTTCGTGCCGGGACCGGCGGCTGGGACAATGAGCGCGGGACTTGAAGTGCCTTCAAAGTCACCGAACTCGTCGTCGTCGTCTTCCTCACCGTCTACCTCCTGGAGCTCAAAGTCATCGGCATCAAACAAAACGCTTGGGTCAGCGTTTCGGATAGGCTTAATCACGGGTTTCTGTACAGGTTTGTTGGCGGATGGTTGAGAGCCAGTTGAAGACAAGTCGAGATTGACGAGCTTATTCGACACCAGATCAAGCGTTGGGCTTCTGACGCGACCAATTTGGGGCGGTCCAACGTTGCTGGCCGGAGGAGATGGGCTTTGTAAACTTGTGTTATGGGTGGCGGCAACTTCAAAGTCTCCCCAACCGTCCTCATCCTCCACGTCCGGCGCAGCGGGTTTCGGATGTGCTGGAGCTGGCGATGCGGATTGGAAACTCTGGAACCCTCCTTGGGATCCTCCCAACGTGCCGAGATCGCCCCATAGACTTGATGTTTGGGGTTGGCTAGGCGTTATTGATGGCCATGGTATAGAGACAGGAGCTGGTTGTTGTTGTTGTTGTTGTTGTGGTTGTGGGGTGTTTTGCGGTGGTAAGGAGGTGCTGTTGTTTGATGTCAAGAAAGAAAAGGGGTCGCTGCTGTTGTTAACCGGATTTGACTGAGAGCCTTGATCGTGAGATGAAGCCCCAAAGGCCGCAAAGAGATCGGCTGACATGATGAGTGTGCTCCAGGAGTTGACCGTCTTATACGAGGCGTCGTTGGCGTTTGTATCTGAAGGCGAGACTGTAGAGGCACCCCAAATGCCTTTCGTCGTGATATGTTGGGAGTGATGATGAAATGAATGGGCGGGGATGCCTGCCGGACGAGGTTCGAGACCTACGCGACCTTGGTCGTCAACGCTGAAGGGGAATAGCGGACAAGTCCGGCCCCACCACACACTCCGACCCCTGACCTGACCTGACTGGCCGAGGTGCCCCACCATGAGTTCAGCGCACTCGCACTCTCAGAGCGCTGAAGAAGTCTTGGCAGCCATGAACTGTAACCATCACGCATCAGTAGGTCGGTAGGTAGGTATCACCCAGGCTCTTCTAACCTCAAAGTCAGGTTTACTGACAACGGGAACATTCAGGATTCCCGTCATCTCGGCATCTTTCTACAACACATTTCAACATCGTTGATGGCGTCGTCTGTGCCCATACACAGTAGAGATACATATACACTACCTACTGTTTCCAACCTTGATCAGCTTTCTATTTGTTTACAACCAACAACTCCTTGATAGCGTCAATCGCCCTGAAGTGAAAGTGACTACCTGATAAAGTAGGGGATTACTGGGACTGTATCATCTTCGACGTCACATCATTCATCCAAGTCATGAAACCATTATCCGAAGCAAAGTACGTTATGGCCACTCCTCAAAATACCATAACAGCCACATGCTGACCCTGCCCACAGGTCAAGATGGGAAGAGACGATGCGATATAGCTCAAAACCCTCGAGCTTTGCAGATCTCCAGCAGGCCATTAAGCACCATCCCCAAGACAGTCCATGCCTGGCAGGTTGTCGCTCCGTTTGCTGGAAGATGCTTCTTGTATTCCGAGACTCACCAACTGAAAAGTGGGTCGACATCTTGAGCGGATGTCGCAGTTCCTATGCATCCATCCATGAGAAGCATCTTCGCTTTATCAAGCACCCCGAACTGCTGGCCAAGCTACCTGTTGATCCTCTGGCAGACGACGCCGACTCGCCCTGGGAACTGGTGCGCAAAGATGAGCTCATCCGGTCGGAAATCCTGCAGGATGTCCAACGGCTGCCGGATGACCCCCTTTATCACCAAGACTCTGTCCAGGCCATGATCCTGGATATTCTGTTCCTCTACTGCAAACTCAATCCTGGTGTGGGAGGCTACCGGCAGGGGATGCACGAACTGCTTGCCCCCATCGTTCATGTCCTCATCCAGGACGCTCTGGACCGAAAGACTGTGGCAGCCGAACAAGAGGTTGGCCCGTTTATGCTTGACATGTTGGACTCGGCATACGTTGAACATGACGCTTACACTATTTTCTCCATGCTCATGGCACGCGCAAGCGCCTTTTACGAAGTCGGTAGTGATGCAAATGGCGAGCAAAACACCATTGTCGAGAAAAGTAGGCACATTCACGACGAGTTGCTCATGCAGGTCGATCCTGAACTTGCAAGCCATCTCAAGGAGATTGAAATCCTTCCTCAGATATTCCTCATCCGCTGGATCCGCCTTTTGTTTGGTAGAGAGTTCCCTTTCGAACAGTTGCTTGTATTATGGGATACGATTTTTGCTCTCGACCCAAACTTGGATCTGATAGATCTAGTATGTGTAGCCATGCTACTGAGAATCCGATGGACATGTGAGAACACTCTCTTCTTTGGCACTTTCCGAGCGAAACCGAGCAACTGACACCAAGACGCGAAAACAGTACTCGAATGCGACTACGCCATGGCTCTGCAACTCCTCCTCCGCTACCCAGTCCCTCCAGACTCTCAAGGCCCTCACACCTTTGTCGATGACGCCCTCTACCTACGAGACCATCCTAACCCCACTGGTGGCGCCACCGTCATCTTCAAACACACCGGAAAGCACCCGCTGCTCTCATCAGCCGCTCCTTCAGTCACTAGCCCAGGTCCCCAACCGCCAGCCTCGCCCTCCAAACATGGCTTTGGCAGCTTGCGTCAGCGGACTCTAGGAGCCAGGTCACCGTTGTCCTCCCTACAACAACCCGGAGGCGTTGAAGCCTTGCTCTCCGGCGCTGCTAAGAACATGATTGAACGCGGAGAGAAACTGGGCATCAACCGAGCCGTAAGAGACGCCATGGGCGAGATCAAAAAGGGTCTTCAGGAAGCTCGCTCATCTAGTAGGAGTACAGCCCCCCGCAGCCCTTTGCGCGACGGATATCTCTACCAACCACCGCAACATACGGTCACAAGTATGCAGAAGAGGAACAGACAGCTAGCGACCATGTTGGACGAATCAGTCACCAGCCTCAAACAGCTCGCCGCTTCGGGATTAGGGGAAACAACCGACAAGGAAAAGTACGTAGAAGCCGTGGAGATTGCCGCGGCAAAGGTCCAGTTTGTCAAGGCGTGCCTGGAGGACTCATCATTGATACTTGATGATTTGGAGGAGTCCGCTCCTGAGCGTGAACCACAAGCACCGTCGTCCCCGACTCCCTCTGCTCCGGCCTTCAACGCCCTCAGCCTGTCGCCTTCCCGCCACAGGGGTAATACCGATTCAAGGTCACCGACGGTCGCCTTGGATATAACGCCGGTGGTGATGACTTCGTCGATCGTGGAAGAGGAAGCGGAAGCCGAAGTTAGCATATCACAAGCATCGACTATCAATACCCTCCCCCCTGCACCTGCACCTGCACCAGAATCAACGGTGGAAGCGGATGAACCGCCCAAAACCCCAACGGAAATGACGACGCCGGAAAACACCATAAGCAAGCGCAGAACCAGCAATGGCAACGACCCCTCTTCATCTCCCGCCGGCATCCACAAGCCACCAGCATCACCGCCCTCAGCCAACCCCATCGAGCCAACACTATCATCACCACCAACCCACCCAGACCCCGTTTCCTCTTCCTCACCCTTGCAATCAGAAACCCGAGAACAACAACAGCAACAAGAACAACAAGAACAACAGGAACAACCGCCTCACCGCCCTGAACCCCTTCCCACCCGCTCAACCATAGCCCAATCCTCCTTCGCCTGGATGCTCGAACCCGACTCTCCTTCTTTCTCCGCCCCTAACTCTTCGTCAACACAGCAACACTATACCAAGAATACCTTCCCCCCACCCCGCTCGCCCACCACCGCTTTTCCAGAATTAGGTGGTCGTGGTCGACCATTTAGTTCTCACACCTCTAGCCACCCCATCACTGGGACGGGAGGAGGAGCTAAAACTAAGCCAAGGAAGAAAAGTCTCGGAAAGAGTAGTCGCATGAGTAACGCCTCAAGGGAACGTAATGCGTTTCTTTTTGGCGATGATGATGAGGATGGTGAGGGCCAGGCTGCGGGAGGAGGAGGAGGGGGGGGAAAGAAATCGGGACTCGCAATGGGGCCGTTGGGAGATGGGATTTTTGGGTTGGAGGTTATCTCGAGGAGTAAAGAGAGGCAGCAGGAGAAGGATGGTGGGAAGGAGGGTGATGGGGCGAAAGGAGAGGAGGGAGTGGAGGAAGAGAGGTGATGCGGGATACGATGTGTGAGCTTTACTTATACTCAATGCTGGTGGTTGAGATCTTATTGGCAAGGCGTTTGATCTCGGTGATGCTTCAGAATTGCCTTGGTTTTGTTAATCAACGTGGAGAAGGCATGGCTGCCCGTGTCCGTCCTATTCGGTGCTGATTTTGAGTTTTGACGGTCATGACTGAAAATATATTTCGCTGATCATGGTGTTACAGTTACTTCCCTGCTCGGTTTTACCTTCCCTTAGGTTCGAGGCGAGATTTCCACAGTAAACTTGGGAGATGGTCGCTGTACCGTGAACGATATCAACATCATCCCTCCTATGGGTAGACTTAACAACTCCAAAACTGCTCCGAGATTCAAAGATCAGAGACCATCATCGATACGAGATCGTGGCGTGGACAGACGCTTGCGCCACGTTCCTCCCATCACTCGAGATAGGCAACCAAATACCAGCGGAGGTAAACATCACCGACCCCATCACTGCCTGATACCATAGATTCACTCCCTGCGCAGCCTCATACATCCGCCCAAACAAGGTCCGCCTCCGCAAGCCGTTTCTGCTCAAGCTGGAACAGAAATTCCAGAACTTGCTCACCCACCATCTCCTTGGTGCGCTTCATCAATAAACCGCTTTTCACTCGCCCGACATGCTCCGGTACCAGCCCCGCCTCGATCGGAAAGCTGGCCCAGCCGCGATACATGTTCTGAGTATCAGGAATCAGTTCGACTTTGATTTGTGGCATTGGCATCCCCAATCTCCTGCACATCTCAGCTATTCGTTGATGGACCGAGATACTATCGTCATGGACGTCAATATCAAGAAGATTATCGGTGGCTTTCCTACGAATAGGCGTGGCAGCCGGAGGAGGTTTGGCAAGATAGGGTGCCAATGACTTCTCGGTGTTACTCACGGCATTTGGATCCAGAGAGGCACCGTTGCTACCGTTGTTTGATTCCAATTCCCCGGTCGCGGGAGGCGATGGCGTGGCGGGGATGGAGATGGGCGCAGACACGGTGCCATTATCATTAGCGAATCCGTTGCTTTCGACCGGTGCCGTAGGGGTCCGCTGGGGAGTAATGATCGAAGGGTGCACAACCGCAACTTGAGGTGTTTTCTTCGCCTGCCCGATTTGGGGATTGGCAGGTTTGGGCGTTGCCTTGAAACTGCCGAAAGTCACATTTTTGCAATCTGAGGGCATGTACCTTTGATACATAAGCCACTCGATAGCACACTTGGCTGCGTACCGTTTTGCGTCCTTTTTCTTGGTAAATTGCGGGACATAAGGTGCTCCGGTAATCTCGTCCTGCAATAGACCATTCTCTTCGCTGGGGAAGAGGATCGGCTCCCAGTCCTTGGTGACTTGAAGGGAGACAAAGCACATGAACCCAACCTTGCCAACCGGATTTTGGTGGCTGTCATTATATTCGATCACACATTGTTCCGCTTGATGGGCCTGCTGGTATCCTGTGTAGCGTATTTATGAGTAGGAGCCTGCGTAGACACGGATGTACAGACTTACTCATAAGTAAAGAGATCCAGTCAGCTTCGTTAAGGCCAAAATTATGCTTCGTCTTGACAATGGAATTCTTCAGGTCCAGAATGGCTCTCTTCTGGATATCAGTGAGTGGCTCTGGCTGGGGTAAGGCTTCTTGTTCGGCGATCCAGGCCTTGAGGTCCAGGTATGAGACGGGTTCATCGAAGATGGCGGCTCCGACGGGGACAGCATTGGGGACAGCATTGGGGTGGTGCTTGGCCTTGTCGACTTCCATGGATGTGAACGAGGTTGTTGTTGCCCCGTTAGGTCCTTGCTTGCTGCGTTTTGGTGGTTCTTGGGCGTGGGGAGCAAAAAAAGTTGAATGATGCTTTCGTTTCTTAGACTCAAGGTTGGAGTCGGACATGGTGCTTTATATCTGATAAGCCTGAGAACCGGATGAAGGGCTTTGACTGAAGGGCTACCTCAGTGGTAGAGTTACACGGGCACACGGGCAGCGAGAGTGGGGTAGACGGGCTTTACCGTGACTGGAGCCAGGCGGGCAGGCAGGCCTACAGACCACTGAGACGACCACTAAGACGCTTTTCACTGTGGTTGACTGGACAGAGTCGACCGCACAGCGCAGCCTTGTACGCGTGAATGTCGCCAGTCGTTTGTCGACGCGGGGCCTGCAAGGAGATGGTTGGTGACGGAATCTGGGAGTAATATGTGACGAGCCGTTTCCCGAGGACGTCTTGGAGCCGGAGCGAGTGCAGAATGCGCGTAGAGCCGACACTGGAGCAGCAGCTCTCTCGAGGATGTACCTCTTGGTGACAGGGCAACGAGACTGGAACCTTGCAAATATTGTAGTAACGAGTGGTGGTGCAGTGCAGTAGATTGACGCCATAGAAACACATTGACAACAAACTGTTTGATTTGACGGAAGAGAAGAAGAGAAAGAACCTGCAAGTGACGTGAGACGGAAGGGAAGTATTACGTTGCCGGCAATGTGAAGGAAGGAAGGAAGGTACGGTCGAAGAACAGCTTCCCTAAAGGAATTGGTGTCGACTCTGGAGGTACCGCTCGTAGTCTCGAAGTAGCTCCAGTGTACACAACGAACGGAACGAAGTTGTCGGTAGGCCTCTGACAGGAGTATAGTGGCCAATAATTCAGTCTAGGCAAGATCAAGGGGGAATCTGGATGAAACGCCTGACAGAACTGCAGCACGGCGTTTGAGGTCTCCAAGATCAGATGGATGACCAAGCTGCTGCTTCTCGAGTCAAGGATGTTGAAAGAAATCATACATTGCCTACCTTCAAACGAGCAAATGGAAGTTGCCTGGTACTCGTACTAGACAATATGGAGGTTGCATCTCGGCAGCTGGACTACCTATGGTACTGTGTAGTGTAGAACGAAGGAGGACGGACTGTTGAGGCTTGCACTTCATCGATGTATTACACCTAGAGGTAGTAGATGCCTATATGCCAAGAATGGTCCGTGCATCGCTGTAGTCGTCATTTCTGGGGTGATAGCCATGAGCTGCCCGCTGCCCGCCGTGCCCGCCCGACCCAGCTGCGCCATAGCCGCCCATGGATGATACAAGTGCAACGAACAGCATGAAGTGAACCTAGACCATGGAAGCAGCAACTGGAACTTGTTGAGAAGAACAAGTCCCATTTTCCACTTGCACTCGGTATCATTGGGTTGTGGCCATCCTCTCTCCATCGTCAACCTCTGTTTGTGTGTTCCAACTAAGCAAACCAAGCAGAAGCTCTTGTGATCATCATACATACGCGCACTCATACTTACGATATACGCCATCCCCATTAGCTTTACGTTCACCCTCAACCTCCACCTCTTTTCGCGACTCCCGTCTGTGGCCCTCGATATCTCTCCGTCTGCCAAATCCGCCCTCGGCCTCTAGTCTCGGAACCCCGCCATTGTGCTGGTCCTGGTCCCGCGAACCCACGTCTCTTGTCTACCTTCGTCTCTTGCTCCGGTGCAATCACTTGCCACATCCGTCTCAGGTCCTAGACTCTGCGCCTTCCTGTCAACTCTCTGGCTCTTCTGCCACCGTCCGCTCAAGCCCAGAAAGAAACGTTGCGTCATGTGGAACGACGAAGACAACAACCCTTACGGGAGCTTTGAGCGCCGTGACTCTTTTGCTTCCTCAACCAATCCTGCTTCTCCGACCGCTCGCGATTGTGAGTTTGACCATCTTGACAGCCCATTCTAAATCTACCATGACCGACCAGTCGGGTGATATATGCCTGGGGGACTTTGCCCATGACAATGGTGACGCTGATACCGATTGGTACTTGATAGATTCCATAGACGCTCGCTTCCCAACTCCCCAAGATGTTCGCTACGATGCTCCTCTGACGCCCTCGGATGCTGGTGACGACGAAGTACCGGGTCCCACTTACCCTAGGGAAGCAAGCGATGCTGCGACCGATGACGAGACCGATGACCAAGCCCACGGCGAGCTTGTACCACGGCGCAAGCCAGGTGGCTACGACAGCAGAATCGAGCAAATGCTATACGAAAACCCCGAGCTGCCCATTTTGATTACCGAGGCGGGCAAAAGTCAAGAAAGCGGCGGAAGATTTATTGTGTATACCATTAAGACTGGAGTAAGGTTCGGCTTCCCTCGACTAGCTGGCATTGTGTTCGCTAACCAGTCCTTTTGTCTAGGACTTGACCGTTCGCCGGCGATATTCCGAGTTTGCGTCACTGAGAGACGCCCTTACGAGACTTCACCCCACGCTGGTCATTCCCCCCATACCAGAGAAGCATACGATGGCCGATTATGCTGCCAATCCCACAAATGCCAAACAAGACCAGCAGATTATCGACCTACGAAAGCGCATGCTTGCTGTTTTCCTAAACCGGTGCAGGCGCATGGAGCAAGTCCGTACCGATGGTGTATGGTGGCGATTCCTGGATCCAAACTCAAGCTGGGTAAGTCACAGGGCCTTTTGATACGGAGCTAATCAGCCAGCTAACGCAGCCAAAGACGGAGGTCCTCCATTCGCATCCCGTGTCCTCCATTCCGAAGCAGATTATGAAGGCGCCTCCCCTGGATCCTGCGAATCCGACTCCTGGACACAGCTTCCTTCCTGTGCCAAGTAGCTCGGCCAAGTTGAAGACATTGCCGACACAAGCTCTCGACAGTGCTGCGGCGGGGTCCCTTGCTCGGTTTCCACCCGACGCCAACTCCCTCAGCGAGCAAGACCTGGACGCCTATTTCATTGCCTTTGAGACCTCCATCAAGGACCTCGAATCGCTACTTACTGGACCGATGGAGAAAGTAAACCGCCGCACGCTGAACCATTTGTCTTCGTTGGCTTCAGACCTTTCAGAACTCGGCGCTCGATACAACGCCTTTGCTTTGTCAGAGACGGCGCCTACCGTTTCAGCGGCTATTGAGAGGGTTGGACAGGCGGCAGACTCGTCATACATTGCCACGGAAGAGCTTTCCACTTCGTTGAGCGCTAGTTTTGCCGAACCCATGCGGGAAAGTGCGCAGTTCGCCGGGGTTGTACGAAATGTGCTGCGCTATCGGATTCTGAAGAGGGTCCAGCAAGAGATGACGACGGATGAGCTCAACAAAAAGAGAGCCCTGTTAGAGTCGCTAGAGAGAAGTGAGGCGGAGGCCAGGAGGATCGATCAATATCTCAGCAGTAGCCAGCAGATCCAGCCCCCTAGAAGGGAACCGCCGGCGCAGCACCGTAGGGACGGGAGTGGCGAGGACACTGCATCTATCGATTCGGACTTTCCTCCTACGCACAGCGATTTCTCTCAGGCACCATCTGCTAAGATCGGGGCGCCAGAGCGGACAGGAGGTAGCCCGAGTCATAAGAAGGCGGCGAGCACCTCGATCACGAACAAGATCTTTGGGCCAATTCGGCACGCAGTTCAAGGAGTGGTGGACGTTGATCCTGAGCGGACCCGGCGTGACACTATTGGAAAGACTAGGGAATCCATCGTGCAACTGGAGCAAGCACAGATTGCATCGGCCAAGGATGTCAAGGACGCGAGCGCGAGCGTTCTTAAGGATCTCAAGAGGTTTCAACGTGAGAAGGAGGATGACCTCAAGCGGTACATGGTAAGATCACGACAATTTACAGTATACCGATCACGACCAATTGCTAACTTGGGTCTTAGCTCGCGTATGCCAAAAGCCAGATTGAGTGGGCAAAGAAGAACCAGGAGACTTGGGAGGAAGCGAAGGCCGAGGTCAACAAGATCAACGAGTCTTAGTCGAACAGAGTTGTCCGTTCTCCGAGTGAGTGGGTTCATATTAAACGTCATGAGGGATGATTTATCATGTGGAAAGTGTACCTACAACTTTCCGGGCGTTGAGGAGATGTCAAAAGGGTTATTTTGTGTCTTGATGACGAATATCAATTTAGACGAGAATAAAATATAATGAGAGTCCATGCATTACGACTGATGGAACAGGACTACCTATTTTCTGATATTTGTCCCTTTATTTTGTGCAACCCAGTCGGACATGTTGGACGAGAGGTTGGACGGGTTACAATGAGCCAGACAGCAGGCAACTACGTAACATGCAACAACGAACCTTGAACGGGCAGGCCCCACACTTCTTTCAAGGAATCTCGGGGGAGATCTGGAGGTGTAGTGTAGTGGAACGTACCTTGCATAGGCCAGATAGTTTACTTTTGGACAAAAGCATGATCGGCATTGGACTGGTGGTTGCTGAGCCTTTGTCCACTAACTGCATAAGGTGGACCTCGAAGGTGATTTCAGACAGACTTGGAATCTGATAATAATACCGTATAGACTCGGGGCATCCGTTTTTAAGTTCCGTGGAAATCAGGCATGATCTGTGAGCATACTGCAACATCCATGGCCGCCAGAAATTGTATGCAAGACGTTAGTTGACTTTGAATATCCACCATCCAGCGCCTTTCCAAAAGATAGATGGGAAAAGGCATGGCATAAGAAGAATCGAAGTTACAGTGCTCCGGGGTAGCAGCAAAACTCCTTTTTTTTTTGTCAAATTATTTTTGCGGGCATAATATATATACAGAATGGGGCATATGTATGTCCGATAATGCCTGATTTTTAGAGAACCTAAAAACGGATGCCCCGAGTCTGGGGCTATACAGTACCACATGTGATGGAATGACGGAGGTGGTTTCCATCGCCTTCACTTGGTCGCGTTCCAGGGGGGTATGTAGCGCATATGGTAGTGTAGGCCTTGGTTCGCAGTATTTAATCAGTAAGTACCTGTAGGTACACTCCCAGTGAGAAACCGTTATTTACAGCCTGATCAACCAACCCAACGAGGCCCGGTCCTTTGCATAGTGCGGGTACACCCACGAACCTCGAGTGGCATCCAGAAAACGGGCTGCACCCTGTTGGCATGGCACTTATAGCGTCGGGTGTCGTCCGGACGGTCCAGGGGATGCGATAAGATAAGCGTCACGCCCAAGAGTTCATGACGACCCGTTCTTGTCGACGAGACTTGGCAATTCGTGGCCTCCAACACCAACTTTGAACTCAACAACTTTTTACAGTCCATTGTTCACCACCCAGCATTTTTTTTCGATCTCTCTCCCCGCGGTACAGCCTGAACGAACCAGTATTGAATCGAACCTACGACATATCACGGCTATTGGATATAGCCGGCCCTACTCCAGACAGCTGTCGCAAATCACCACCACCGTTTACGTCGTGTCCCGTCGTTCGTCCACGATCTGCTCTCTCGCTTGCCGCCCTCACAATGGAACAACCAGGGCCCATTGCCGACATTGCCAAGCCTGGCATCAAAGCGCACCGTGATCTGGCCATTTCACTGCGAGAAGAAGTTGCTCGGATTCTAGGAAGGAGTTCCATTGGCTTTCCCGGAGCACAACCCGTCAGTTTTGCTCGCAAGCACCTGGAGGAACTACGAAGAGAGGAGTAAGCCAAGGCTCGGTTGTTACGGTTGCGCATGTCATGACTTCTGGCTAACCATCCGTAAAGCTACTATGTCTGCGAAAAATCCGACGGCATTCGCTACCTCCTCTACCTGACCGTCGACGAAGAAGGGCAGGAAGTCCAATACCTGATCGACCGCAAAAACGACTACTGGTTCCTCCCTCGCAACAGCATGCACTTCCCCATGCCAAACGACATTCAAGCCTTTCACCGCGGCACCATCATCGATGGCGAGCTGGTGATGGACACAGTGCCCGGCACAAACGGTCGAAAAGAACCGCGCTTCCTCGTCTTCGACTTACTCGCGCTCGACGACAAAGCCGAACTTTTGAACAAACCTCTCGACAAGCGCCTCGGCTACTTCAGCGCCTACATATACGAACCCTACAAAAAGCTGCTTCAACAGTTCCCCCAAGAAATTCCCTTTATGGCCTTCAAGGTGGAGATGAAGCGCATGGAGCTGTCGTACGGCATCGAGACCATGTTCCGCGAAGTGATACCTGCCTTGAAACATGACAGCGACGGCCTCATCTTCACGTGCCGCACCACCCCTTACCACTTCGGCACCGACCCACACATTCTCAAATGGAAAGCGCCGCACGAGAACACGTTGGATTTCCGCATGCGCCTCAATTTCCCCCTTGTCCAAGCCACCGAAGCCGAACTTGACGAAGGGTTTCCCGAACAATATACAGATTACGACTCGGTCCCACAAGCGGAACTATACGTTTTCTGCGGCAACGACGGACCGGGCGGAAGCAAATACGAACTCTTTCCGGACCCGCTTTATATCGCGGAGGACGAGTGGGAGACGCTCAAGGCGCTGGGCGACCCGTTGCAGGATCGCGTGGTGGAGTGCTGTCTGGATGCCGAAAACCGGTGGCGGCTGTTCAGGTTTCGGGATGATAAGAATGAGGCGAACCATACGAGTACCGTCTCGAGCGTCATGGCGAGTATAAGGGATGGCGTGTCGGATCAGGAACTACTGAGCGCGGCGACGGCGATTAAGGAGAGCTGGAAGATACGCGCGCAGAAGAGGAAGGAGCAGCAGCAGCAGCAGCCGAAGCACTAGTTGTGTGCCCAGCGCTGGCGGAGCCGGGCCGTGAGGGTTGAGCGGTGTTCTTTAGGGACCATTTGGAGAGCCAGTGACTTCTTCTTCCCTTCTTGTTTCCTTGTTCTATTTCATCGGTGCTTAGTGGTCTGGCTTGGAAACAGGTGCTGATATCTGCACCGACTATACCTGGGCGTTTGGGGAATGGCGGGCTTTTGTTTTGGGCGGTAGCTCTTAATGCATATCTTTTTTTCCCCTTTCCAATTGTAAAATGGCATAGAGGGTGATTATTACCCGTGCTGGAACCCCGCAGAACTCTCTCTCTGTGTGTGTGAAGAATTGCGAGTGAGACTTGTCGATTCAAGTGATGTGTATCATTTATTTTGTCTTGGTTATGGGTAAGCTTGTTTCAAGTCGTTCTGATGACTTCCCAAAACTATCCAACAGAACAATATTGAACTACCTTGTTGCTTTTGACTAGGTGAAAGACGCTGGAAGAACCTATCGGTCATTGTGCCCTCGAATGACATGTCCTTTACATCGAGTTTATCTACAAAGACCAAGTCACCACCTCAAGTGCGAGTCAAGTAACTTGAAGAGAATTGTATACTGTATAAGCAACAAGACATAACGATAAACCAGCACAAGCATATAACGGTGTTCAATTGTATATCCAAATACTAAATCTAACTCCCATTTCCTTTCCCCTCCCTTCATCATTTACTTGCCAATTGTCAAAAACAACCGATCCCCCACATCTCCCAATCCCGGCTTCAACATACCCCCCTTTGTAAGTTCCTGATCCACACCGGCCAGCCAGATCTCGGTTCCCTCAGGCCACTCCTCGGCTACCTTCTTCACACCTTCGGCGGCACCGAGCACGGAAAGAACAATGACGCGCTTCGCGCCCCATTCGATCAACGTCTGGATGGCGGCCGCGCAGGTGCCGCCGGTGGCGATGATGGGGTCGAGGATGATGGCTAGGTCGGAGGCAGTTTCCTGGGTGGGGGAGACGAGATGATTAGGCAGATTGTTGTAGTACTCGACGGGGGCCAAGGTGATGGGGTCGCGGAAGAGGCCGAGGTGGTGTACTGGGACGGGCTGGGGGAGGATGGTTTGGATTGCTGTTTTATTTTTTGCGGTGTCGTTAGCCAGGTTCTCTTTATGTAGAGCAAAACCAGAGGGGGAGGTTTATAAGTAGATAGGTAGAGGAGGAGAAGAGCAGGAGTCGGTAGCAGGAAAGAGAAAAGGGGAGAGAACAGTAACACAAAACAGAACGAATGGAAGAAATCAAGTAGTAAACCAAGAAAAGACAGAAAGAAAGAAAGATAGCAAGACGTACCCTCCACCATTCCCAATCCACTCCTCAAAATCGGGATCAACGAGATATTCCCTGGCGTTGCCGTAGTAGTCTCATAAGTAAACCCGAGGGGCGTTTCCGCCTGGGGACCGGGGGCCGTGGTCATGGCCTTTGCGAGAGCTTCTGAGCCCAAGAGCAAAGAAATCTCGTGGATCAAGGTCTTGACATCTCGCGCGCTGGTGGTCTTGGAGCGCAGCTGCGATAGCTTGGCGAGGAGGCAGGGATGCGTGGAAACGTGGACGTTGGGTGGTAGAGAAGACATGTTGAGCAGTCTTGTGTTGGTAGTGGCGGTGATGGTGTTGTTCGGTATAATCGACGAGGTACGTGTTGGTATAGTTCTGGTTTGCTATGATAGTGGTGGTCGTTGTGGTGTCGTCGAGATGCTGATGCTACCGATGGTGTGTTTGAACAACAAAAGGTTGAAACGAGGAATACAGAAGAGTAGTAGGATAGGAAGAACACGAAGACGTCTCGGGAATCTAACGGAGGTTACATATCATCTAGTGTATCAGACAGACAACTGACTGACCGCGAGTGGGACGGGGCCGAGCTGAGAGGGCGACTCCGGCGAGTGAGATGGCAAGCTCCCATCGCCGTGTTCCGAAGCTCCCCTCGGGCAGGTTGCACTGATTCCGTCTCTAGCGTACTTCTGTTATCCGCGAATCTGAGCAACTACACAGCTACTCTAACTCACTTGACCTTTCTTCTACTGCGTATGGATACGTAAGACGCCTGTCCCGGCACTCCAAGTGGTCCAGTGTCCATGTCTATGTCTTGAGCCAAGACAGGAACGAACAACACCAGGCATCAGTGAGGTTTGGTACTTGGACGGTGAGCATTGGCAGTCACTCAATGAGGGACCGGAGGGGGGAAGGACAGCAAGGTACCTTACAGGGAAGGTCACTTGTGTCAATGATTGGAGACGTCTCCGCATTCAGGACGATCAAGTGGGGTGCGGGGCCTTTGCTTTGACAGGGAACCGTTCTTTCTCCACCCAGTCTCCATCCCCCCAGCATTCATGACGATAAGATAACAAGAGGGAGGTCAAAGACCCGTACAGTAACCGCTACCAGGCCGTTACTGTTACAATGGCACTGTCACTATCAGATTTAGCAGAGCCGTCATCGGCTTTACGCTGCACAGTACAGAGATAATTACAGAAACCTTGAAACAACAAACATGCACTGCGAATCAGAGCGAGCCCGAACCACCATCCTTTTGGTAATGGAAACATATGCGGCCTATGGTGATGCTTGATCTGTTGTAGTATCTCTGTTTCTTCCCCCACGGACGGCCATATCGATATTGTCAGGATTAGTGATGATGACCGCCCCGAGCGATACCGAGGGATACACTGGAGGGCAAGGAGATTCCCCTGATTCACCCGACCGCAACCATCAGCGCAACCTCATCGACGACCACAATCACAATCAAGGACAAGATGATGGATACAGCCAGGGACATGTAACCGGGACAGGGTTACATCCGCTTCACCAGTCACAAAGCCATTACTCTCGCGCCTCTTCGCGCCGTGCCTCAGCCGCGCCCCTCAACTACGATGTGCCAGACGACTATGCACACCTTGAGGCATCCAATATATCGCCAGTCCAGAATCCAGACGAGGATCCCATCACTCGCCTTGACACTCTAGAGCGGGTCAGGACTCGCGATAGGGACTACCTTCGGGAACAAAGACGGAAACCACTACCACCACAAGAGCCCGAGTCATCAGCAGAAGACTACGAAAGAGAAAAGCAAGCCGGTGTCGTTGCCAAAAGACAAAAAGTCTCGCGCCTCGCCACCGAACTCTACACCATCTCGTACCTCATCTTCTTCTCCCTCCTCGGCACCCTCGCCAGACTGGGCTTACAAGCCCTCACCTCTGCCTACCCACAATCACCCATTATCTTCCCCTCGATATGGCCCAACTTTGCCGGCTGTGTGGTTATGGGCTTCCTGGCTGAGGATCGCATGCTCTTCCGGCCAGACTGGGGCCAACAACCCAACCCCAAGAAAGATGACGATGATGATGAAGAAGCCAACATCGACCCAGCAGCAGCCAAGAAAGCTCACATGGCCCTGAAAAAGACCATCCCGCTCTACGTCGGTCTCGCAACCGGCTTCTGCGGCTCTTTTACTTCCTTCTCCTCCTTTATCCGGGACATCTTTTTGGCGCTTTCCAACGACCTCGCTGCCCATGGTAGTGCTGCCCCCGTCTCCCGAAACGGCGGTTACTCCTTCATGGCCCTACTCGCCGTCATTATAACCACCATCTCCCTCTCCCTCTCTGGCCTTTTTGTGGGTGCCCATCTCGCCATCGCCATCGCCACCCTCTTCACCCGTTTCGATTTGGGACTGCCCTACACATTCGTTGGTCGTATCCTCGACCGTCTCATCGTCCTTTTGGGGTTCGGTTGCTGGCTAGGCGCCGTGTTGCTGAGTATCTGGCCACCCGACCGCCACTCTGCTCAACCAGAAAAAGAGCGCTGGCGCGGCACGGCAACCTTTGCCCTCGTCTTTGCTCCATTGGGCTGTCTCACGCGGTTCTACGCCTCGGCGCATCTCAACGGACGGCTGCCCAGTTTTCCGTTGGGGACTTTTGTGGTGAACATGCTAGGCACGGCGGTCTTGGGCATGGCGTGGGACTTGAACCACGTGCCGAGCTTGGGAGGAGTGGTGGGGTGTCAGGTGCTGCAAGGTGTGGCGGATGGGTTTTGCGGGTGCTTGACGACGGTGTCCACGTGGGTTTCCGAGTTGGCGGCGTTGAGGCGGAGACATGCCTATGTTTATGGGGGTGCGAGTGTGGGCGGGGGGTTGGCGTTGATGGTGGTTGTTATGGGGAGTTTGCGGTGGACGGAGGGGTTTGGTGAAGTGAAGTGTATTTCTTGAGGTGACAGGTGCAATGGTAGGTAATGGATGCATGATAAGGGGTTGGTGGTTGTTAAAAGTTGGGCGTTTGTCACTGGGTGCATATGTAGTTCGTCCATGGCAAGAATTGTTGGATGAGCCAACAGCAATGATCTGCTAAATAATATTTCAATGTTTGGAATATATTACCACCCTTTCAGTACTGCCGTCACGCTAACCATGTTCTATCAAAGATGCCAGCAATTAAAGGTATCAAACACCCGGTGGGAAGATCTTGGATGAGCAAGGCTAACAAACAAAAAAAGATCTAGAGCAAAAATATTCGACAAGCCTCTAAAATGACCAAAGAACACTTTGATCTACATGCTCCCTATCCAGAGAGCCCCTTTATCGAATGGCAATATCAGGATACCAAAACAAGCAAATAATCAATTGGCAAACAAATTCAAACCTTCTTCTCTTTCTCTCATCTCATCACTCCTCGAACACCTCTTTGTCTCTCTCGCTTTTCGAGCCCTTCTCAAGAGCGCTTCCTCTTCTTGGTCACATTCGAGCCTTCTCCTCCTTTACCTCCTCTCTTACCTGTCTCCTGCCTCTTCCTCGCCGGAGAAGGGTCTTCCTCTTCCTGAGGCTGAGGCAGAGGTCGAGGTTGAGCTTCAGATTGAGGTCGGGACTCAACCGGATTCGAGAGGAGATCCTCAATGTCAATGCGGGCCCTCTTCCTGGTCGGAATCGCATTGGCATTGCTGCCAGTCTTACTACTCTCCCCAGCCGTCTGGTTGGCCTTCCTAGCCTCCCTCGCACTCGCACTCGCCCTCCGAAGCACTCTACTGCCATACTCAACGCTATCCTCGTCCGCGTCCGCGACCCCTTCCCGCCCACCATCGACTTCCGTCCCATCCCTATCCATTCCCTGTCCAGCCCTCGACGTTTGAGCATATCCGGGCAGATGGACCGGAGTTGTCGTTTCGACAACCCCATCGGCTATGCCATTGCTCGTGTCTGTGGGCTGGGCTGGGGTGGGTTCGGGGCGGTCAGGGATAGGCCTTGGGGCGGTTGATGCTATCAAGGCGGCGAGGACGGTGGGAGACGGAGGCTCGAGCAAGCTGGCCCCTTTGGCTTTGGCCTTGCCTTTGCCTTTGTTCTTGGGGTGAGGCGCGGCGCTGGGGATGGCAGAGGCAGAGGAAGAGGAAGAGGCTTGGAAGAAAACCCGCGGGTCTCGCGTGGACGTTGGCCTGGGCTTGGGTGCAGGTGCAGGTGCGGGTGCGGGCGCAGGTTTGACGACCTCCTTCCCCTTGCCCTTTCCTTTGCGGCTGGGTCTGGGTAGAAAATCCTCCCCGGTCCCGGCCCCAGTACCGGCCCCGGTCGTCTGTTGCCGCTGGTTTTCCTTGTTCCTCTCGGCAGCGCCAACGACCCGATCACCGCCGCGTGCATCCTGTGGAGGAGTAGAGGCGTCGACCCCGGTCTGGAATGTCCGCTGGAGTCGAGACATTTTGAGAGAGCCAGGAAGTTCGACTCGCTCCTCGTTGCCCTCTACCTCCTCCTCACCTCCGTGTCCACCTCCACGTGCACTGCTACGTCCGCGGCTACTACCTCTCCCCTGCTCTCCCAGAATAGGCGAAGATGGTCCACCTTGCTTCTCGTTCCCCTGCTCATGCGATGCAGAGAGTAACCTCTTCAACCCAAGATCCCCAGGCCCCGACCCACCATCGCCACAGTCACCGTCATCGCCATCACCATGATCATCACAAATCTCTTCCTCCTCGTCCTTCTCCTTCTCCTCTTCCACAGTCCTATCCTCATCAACAACCTGATCAGTCAGAGGACGGTTAGAGTTAGAATTGACCGTGATGCTATCCAGTATCTCCTCCTCCTTCTCTCTGATCTCACCGGAGGCAAGAGGGTGGCGGAGGCGGGTAGAACGGGAGCTTGGGGAGAGGATGCCCTCGTGTTCCAGAATCGTTGCGGTGAATCGGTCGAAGATGTCAGGGTCGGCGGCGGTAGCTGGGGGTATGGGATCAACAACCTGGTTTTGGGTTTGGGCATCGGCTTGGGCTTGGACTTGTGATGACCCTGCTTGAGGCCTAGCCTTTTGCTTGGGGTAAGGTTGAGGTTGAGGTTGAGGTTGTGGTTGTGGTTGTGGTCGGGGTTGGGGAGGGATTTCAGGGTCTTTTTGCCCTTGTTGAGGTTGTTGAGGTTTTTGCCCTTGTTGTGTGGAAGCTGGCGAGGCAGCTACCGGAGACTTCCCATTTTTTGAGCGAGTTGATCGCCTGGGCTGGGGTTGCCCACGTTGTTCCGGAAGGGGTTCTGTCCGTTGTCTATTAGGCGGGCTGCTTCTCGTGGCAAACCTGCCGTTGGTGTATGTTGTTGCCGGCCGGTCGGCATTCGCAGCAGGGGTATCGGACCTAGCCCTTGTAGCCATGGCCCCCCTGGCGTTCGCGGCGGTTCGGTTTCGAGTGGAACGGGAGGTGCTGCCGTTGATGTTGAGGTTGTTGTTGGAGTTGTTGCGCTCAGGGGAAAGGGGTGGGCCGCTCGCTGTGACGGCAAGATCATGGTTTTGATCCAGCTCATTGTCGAGCTGGTCATCAATATGGTCATGTGTGTCCTCGTCGTTGTGCCGGGACACATCATGGGTAGAGGGTTGCCCTTGGGGCTGCCCTTGGAGGACTTGGTCTGACTGGTTGTCAGAACTACTGTTGATTTTGGGCTGGGGGGTGGTGGTAGCAATTCGTGCTTTCTTCGTTGCTGTGGAGGAAGCGGGGGCAGTCGCTTTTCTTTTGCGCGACACAGAGGGGGCATAGTAGGGAAGTTGCTTCAACTCGTCATCAGTTGATGTTTGGGCAAGAGCGGCACGTTCGGCACGGGTTCGCGGCCTTTTGCTGGGCTGAGCAGGAGCAGCATTTGTGTCCTTCCGTTTCCGCTTGTTCCTAGATGCCTTTGCTGTAGCCGACTTAGAAGAACTGCCAGGCCTGACTACAGAGCCTTGCTCAGCTGGAGCCTCTGCTGTCTTCTTTTCAGGTCGGGTACGCTCTTCTTCACGCTGCCTCAACGCCGCTTGCCGGTTGGCCGCCTCAGGGCCGAGTGCGTCAACATCTACATGGACAGCGTTGTGTCCGGGATCGAGGAATAGGGGGAGGTCTTCAACCTTATCTCCTGAAGCAGCTCGCTGATTTTTGCGGCTGATGGAAACATGGAGAGTCCTCTCAGAAGATGCAGCACCGCTTGGTGAGGTCAAGGATGCCTCGACCACAAGTCTTCCAGCCAAGTGAGAGCCAAGGTGCCACAGGTCGTAGCAATCCCCGATTGGGATGAGAACATTGGTGTTAGGGTTCAAATCGCTGTTGTCTGTCGCGTTTCTGGCTGAACCAGCACTTGTTCCAGCTTCGCCGACGTTGCCATTCTTGTTTTTGTCTGTCGCAGCCTCCTGAGTATAGTTGGGGTTGCAGACAAGCTTCATCTCCGTGCCCGTATATCTGTTATACACGCTCGCCGTATGCTTGTTATCATGTCCGACCAAGAGATATGCGACATCCTCCCATTCAGCATCGTGTACAGGCCCAACCTTCTGCTGAAGAGCAATCACTGCGCCCTGCTCGAAAAACTGGGCCACCGTCAGCTTCTTCACATGGGCCAATGCTGCGCCGTGACAGTTGCACGATGAAAGCCAAGTGACGTCGATCTCGGTCGTATACTTGATTCGTTCTTCCGGGATATCGCAGTCGGCAAAGACTGCTTCCCTTGCTTTGTTGCTCTGGAGAGTTCCTCCGGCTACCACCACGCCGATTTTCTTGTCTCCGCTATAACCCTTCAACTTCCTGAGCTGCTCTTTGGCCATTGCGAATGGTCTCTCAAGCGCCGTGTCGAAGCAGTGCTCAATTTCCTCGTGTGGTAGACTGACAGTGGTGAGGGTAGCATGTTCATCGAAGCAAACAAGGGGGAGAAGACTACCCGCCGTAATTTGATCCAGAAAGCCAATTTTCTTGGTGTTGAAATCACCAAGTAGTTTGAACTTCTTCCTTTCATCGGTATCTGCCACTTCAGTCTCCGCAAGCTTTTCGCTAATCAACTGGCCAACTTGGTGAGACCACATCTCGCTTCCACCGGCACAGCCGCCAGAGTCCAGCTCCAGAAAGGTCATACTAGAGTTGCCAGAGCCTCCAGTGCTCTTGGTTCTCTTCAGTTCCATGGTGGCAAAAGACGTGGAGTGGCCTCCAAAGTCGAGGAAGAGGACAACATCCCAGTCTTCGAGCTCCCTTTCCTCGTGAAGAATGATATATCGCGCTAACGCATCAGCCTCACCACAGAAGTGGACGTCCTTCTTAATCTTCTGGCCCTCTTCGTTGCGATAGGCGAAAGTCTCCGTGATAATAGACTCGTAAACATTTTCGAAACGTGCGTCCCACTGGCTGGGAACGGTCAGGATGATTTCGTCGAAAAACATATGTTTTCTCTTGGTGTAATCGTCCACGCGCTCTTTCAGGCGTCCAAACAGTATGGCTAAGATGGTTCGGCAGTCTTCACGGAGCTGTGTATCCTCTTTAAGGGCCATCAGGTCTGCTGAGAGAGGATAATCGGCCATGACGGACTCATCAACGTTGGCGAGGATGTACATCAGGTACTTGGAGGATACATGGCCAGGCTCGGAGGCGGCGTCGGCCCCGATCCTGGCAAAGGGATCGTTGGGGTCGAGGGGGCAGCAAGAGACAGGAAAGTCACCCCTACACGTGACAGCTGCGCCTGCGTCTTTATTGGCTTGTACATCTCTGTTTTGAACTGGATGGAAAGTGTAAGGCGCTTCGCACTCGACAAAAGCGGCACGGAGCGCGGTGCTGCCAAGGTCAATGGCGAGAATACTACGAGGTGATGAGTTAGCGAGATGTCAGGTAGGTCAGGACATCCCATGATGAAAGAGAGGGGTTAAAGGGAAAGAAGCGCGTGGCTGCCGGTGTTTGGAGAAGTGGATGATTGTGGTTTGGATGCTAGACATCAATACCACGTCGCCAAGGGACGGTTGTCTGCCACGGATGTGAAAGGAAACACGTGTTGAGTATGGCTTACCATTTCTTGAGGGCGGTCTTGTCCATGGTGGCGGATTTATTGGACGCAGTCTGATCCATGGTGTCGTTGAGAGAACGGTGATGTGCTGTGTTGGTGCGTTACGTGAGAGTTGTAGTAGCAGATAGTTGCTTTGAGCTTCTCTTCGTGAAGAGAACTAGATGCCGAAGACGATAGAAGTGCAAAATGGGTTGATCCAAGTCTGGTAAGATAGAAAGCGATTGTTGCGAGTGAGTTGCTGGTAATGGTTGGGGAAAGCTTTTAAAAGGCCGAGGGGGAAATCTGTGAGAGGTACGAACTTATTGACGATTTTCCAGAATAAGAAAACACCAAAAAGGGGGCGGGGTGGTTGGTTTCAGTGAAGGTGTTGGTATTGTGCGGACCAAGGGACAGTTGATTGAATAAGGTTTACAATAGGTTAAGCTTGGCAGCAAGGAGGGTCTGCGCAAAGAGGTAGAGTGGAAGGTACCTCGCGTGGGGCGGTAAGTAAAGGTTAAAATACTGGGCCGGTGGTATGATGTTGAAAATGAAGTGAGAGATGACTTGGGAGGTTTGTTTACATGTAGACCGAAAACACTGTCGCCTGGCCCCCGGCCTGGTTCTTGCTGGCCAGGACACCATGGGCGCCAGCTGAATCTCGGTCTTGACTAGTGACAGTTAGGATCTGAATACGATCTGGAGTGATGAATCAGGACTATCTGGACGTGATCCCCAACACGGGGAATCTTTCAATACATAAAACAATATTGTGGTATAGGATTTCGGCCATGGCATCACACTGTGACATCTTCCTTCGGACCCACAGCAGCTTTCAGTAGAGCTGCCGGTATCAGTATCACCCACAAAGTCAACTTCTCTACCGCCGAGGCACATCTAATATTCATATGCCCTTAGTATTTCAGGAAATTGGTGCAAGAAGTGGCAGCAGTGGAGGATTCCTCGTGAACCGGTTTCCCCCAAAGCAATTACGTGCCCACCCTCTTTTTCTTTATATCACCAACAAAAACAACCCTCAACGAACTTCAATTTTGGTCTCTCCTCTTCTCTTTGACATGCCAATTCCGTCTATGTCTGGTATCTTTGAAAGTTTCGCGTAAAATATTTTCAAAATTCCGAGTGTCTGTCCGATGTCAAAACGTAATCAGATGCCAAGCTTTGGCCCCCGTGACCCAAGACTGGTAGTGGCCTTTCCAGGGATTGACTTGGGGGAAACTGGGCATGGAGAATTCAGAAATGCCAGTGAAGATGTTCTTCGGAAGAATTTCATGTAGCAGTTGATAATGGGTTACGTGTGGAATTTCGAATGTGTTCCAAGAACTCGTCACTCGTCTTGGGAACACTATCCCAACCAGCAAGAACACTGGAACTTGTACACACCCACTCTTGACCGACCATTATGCGCATTCAGCTTGAAATTGAGTCTTGTCTGCGATTCCAAAGCCTCACCAGCCCAAAGACACTCGGTAATAGTGTCGATATACTTCGGCCATTTACCTTGTAGCTATCTCGGAAGGGTTCTTGGTCGTATCTTACTCAATCTCGAGATTCGTTTCTGAGCCACTCTTCCAAAATCCGTTGTTGAGCATTGCTCCCTCCAACAGTCCATATACAGCAGTCCATCAAAAGTTCAGATGGATGTTGTCAGCTATAAATTCCACTTCTCCTTCCACAAGCAGATTCACAAGGGATGGGACCTCCACAAAAATTAATGCAGAAACTATTCACCGTACCACGGTTAGAAAAGCACAACTACAACGCGAGAAAGAACTCAACATACCAAGACAAGCGGGAGTTAAGCATAGATGGTCATGAGAGCAGGGACGTTGGATTTTGACCAAATGACAGATTAACAGCCCCAAGGGCCTAAGAAAAGGGATATGACAACAGCAACTCCTCTGTCCTCAAGAGGAGGTGGGTCGGAAGGAGAAGGGATAGACCACCAAATAGCGCAAGAATAAACAGAAAGGAGTACCTTTGTTCAACATGGACGGTTAATGTCCACGTTTAGCAAAGTGAAGTCAAAACGTCTCCTGAACAGAAGGCATAAGCAGACACCAAAGCGGTCCCAAAGCAACCTTCAAGATGGTCGCCTTGAGCGTGGTGACTTGCAAAGGGTAAACAAACAAGGTTGGTTTCCATGGTAAACTATCACCCTGTATCAACCAAACCTGTTAGCAGACACCCCATTGTGCCAAATAAAGCTTAGAAACGTAGTAACATGGCCATAAGTCATCCATTACCCCGTCAACCCCAAGATGACATCAAAAGAACCTCAGATACCACCTACACAGCAGACAGTAGATGTCGAGTTCACCCAGCCACATACTCTTCCTCATCAACCACCGTCGCCTCCTTCCACGAGTCCTCCACCCATTCCCCCTTGACGATCCTCGGCATCGGACTTCCCATCTCTCTTAAGCTGATTTTATACCTTATTTCCGCCGCCATTTCTCTCCCTTCCTTCTTTGAACTCTCCCCAGAAGGAGCAGTCACGACAACGACATGCGTCGCCGTCTCCAGCTCGTCAACTACCTTCCCGTTCCCAAATCGTATATAGTTCTTCAATCTTGAGGCTTTACTTTCTGCTGCCCCGTCTCCGTTGCCAGCACTGGGTAAAGCAAAGAAAACCCGACACCTCCGGAACATGAACGACCGTAGCTCATCCAACGAAGTCCCCTGCTCTTCCAAGTGATCTAGGAAATGATCCATGTCAAATCCGTCGCCTCTTCCTCTTCCTCTGCCAGGATCCGAATCCCAGTCGGAATCGGACACATAATCATCAGACTCCATACCCTCCATGATCGCCTTCAACTCATTTATGTCTGCCAAGTCCCCGGCGTAGCTATCGCCGTATCTATCCACTGCTTGTTCCGCTTCTTCTGACGTCTCTTCGCTGCCGGAGTGGAAGAGGTGGGTGGGTTCGAAGAGGAGGAGATAACCCTTCTTGTTTTCCTTTTGTTTCGTGAAAAGAATCGGCTGCACAAGACAATCAAAGATCCATTTAGGCCGGACGATGTCCATCTCCGGGTTGGCCTTTCTCAGACTAGCCACTTTGATCACGTTCTTGTCTGCTATGGGGATGATAATCTTCCCCTGACCGGAGTGGTCCACAACCTGCTGGTGAATACGACCACCGTGATCTTTGATTAGTTTCTCCAAAGCCGGTTTAGCCATTTTGTTTGGTTTCAGAGAATCCGAAAGGACGCAAAAGTCCAAGCCTTCAAACAACCGTTCGCTCGCTTCTCTTGTCTCTCTCGGGGCGATGACGGGTGTAGCAGCAGAAGAAGACGAAGGATCAGACATCCCCGCAATAACTAGGTCCTTCCTCGCTCGCTTGGTCGCCGGTTTCCGCTTGCGGTTCTCCATCTCCATCTTCTTCCGTTCCTGTTCCTGGTCCTTGATTTTGGATCTTAAAACTTCAAACTCGTCCATGTCCAGCGCCGAATCCCACGCGCGATCCAGCCGCAGTTTGCGGAAGCGTGGAAATCGCAGCGTCCAGCCCATGGCGAACTGGTCCGATTGTGTGATGCTGGCGGCCTTGACCGAGATGACGACCGAGTCGCTGGGTCGGATCCACACGTCCGGCTTCTCGTACTGTAACTTTTCCCCGCCGCCGAGCTCGATGTATTCCGTTGGTGGACTGGAAGGGTCCCAGTCCTGCCATTTGCCTTCGGTGTGGTGCCGGATTTCGGCGTAGTCCTCCGCTTTGAAACCGCCGCCTACTTTGACGAAGGAGAGGCACTTCTCGGCGCTGGCGTTGCCGCTTTTGATGAAGTTCTGGGATACGCGCACACCGCAGAGGAAGGAGGAGAGCGTGCCGCCGCGCCGGCCGGAGCCAAAGTACCCGCCCACCACGACGCAGTCGAGCGATTCGCCAAAGTCGGACATGTACTCCGGTTTAACCTTGATCCAGTCATTGTTACGGCTGTTGAGTGAATAGCGAGAGCGTGGGTTCTTGAGGACAAGACCCTCCGATGCTTCGGCCACGACTCGTCGCAAGAGTGGCTCAATAGCGTCTGGGGAGGTGGCTCGCTCGAAGGGAAGAATTTCCAAGCGGCGGTGGACACCGACGACGGCACGCTCGAGAGCTCTCCGCCGGTCGTTGAGGGTGTATTCGGTGAGTGGTTTGTCGTTGAGCAGCAAAATATCAAAGACACGGTAGAGCGGGCGAGGACCAGCCTTAGAAGGGTTCTTCTGTTGTTCCAACGCGGCCGTCTTGAGCGTTCCAAAGGGCACCATCTTGTCGATATCGATATCCCAGGTAATCATCTCTCCGTCGAGAATCAAATTCCGCACGCCGTCGTCAAAGGCCTTGTGCAGATGCCGTGTCAGAGCGGACTGCTCATCTTCCAAGCTCTCACCATAGAGATAAGTATAATCCTTCGCCTTTCTCGACCAAAAGGCAAACCGAAATCCTCCGGGCACAGTATCATCCTCTATCATATGCATCTGCATCCTCTCGCCATCCAACTTCTCCTCGATCCAGAACTCCGGGTTCTCCTCCGTCACCCCCAAATTCTTCACCAACTTCTCCCACGTCGTTGTCATCTGAAACTGCGCCAGCTGCGGCTGAAAGCACTGCATCAGCTTAATCCCCGTCTCCTGCTGTTCCAGCCGAAACTCTGGATCAAACAGCTCCCAACACACCCTCCGCAAGCTCGACGAAACGCTAAACAGCGCCTCGGCATCCGGATGCCACAGGTTCAGAAACGTCCTTTCCGTGGCGCCCACCCTCATATCCTTCAATATGATCCTCACCAACCACATCATCTCCTCCGCATTCATCTGCCGATAAAACTCCTCAAAGATCGGTAACTGCTCGGCCTCCCCGCTTGCCGCCGCCAAGCGATCCAACAGGACATTAACATCCGCAATCGTCAATTCCCCCGGCTGAGCACGCATCGCGCGCTTGCTGACCACTTCAAAACAGCGCCCCGCAAAGTCCCCTACAGACCGGCTTACCCCACTCTGGCTCCCCGGAAGCTTCCAGTGCATGAGGTTATACCCATCCTCCGAGTTCCGATCAATCTTCATGACTTTGACCAGCAGCTTGCCGATGGTGTTCTCCTTCAACCCATACACGCCGCGGTCGCGGTCCTTGTCGGAGAGGATGAGGCGCATGGCCGGGTAAAAATCGTTGCCAACTTCGGACCGCCAGCGCGACATGAAGCGCTCGATGATGTGCCGGCGCTGTTCATGGTAGGAGACCTTGGAGAAGTGGCCGCCTCGTCCTGGTTTGGGGCCGCGCACCGTACCCCCAGAGGTTGAGGGTTTGCAGTCAATGAGAGGGTTGAAGAGGGTCCGAAAGAGGTCAGAGAATGGGAAGGTTTTGGAGTGGTTTCGTGGTCTGTTAGGGAAGCTGTATTCTTGGATGAGTGACCTGGACATATCTTGGGATTTGCTTGGGGATATGAACTCACTGCTCATCGAGTTCTTCTAGGCTTAGAGTACCTGCCCCGTACTGATGTTGGTCCTCTTCCAATGCCTCCTCATCTGGTGATCTGGATCGCCTGTTGGTATTCATGGTGAAGGCGTCACTATGTAATGACCTCTCACACTCGCTACCTATATGGCTGTATTTTCAAGGCGATTCAAGACATGTCCGGGTGTATCGAATCATCCAACATGAATTGATGAGCACTGAAAACAATTCAAATGCCCGAAAAAATGCGGCAGAAAAGAAAAGTCCTGAAATTCAATGAACCGGAACAGTCTCGAAGGGCACAGCTGAATCCAGTATGTCGGTTCTTTTTCTCATCCAGTTCATTGTTCAGGACGCGGTTGTTGCCTGGAGCAGAGCTCACTATATGACGTGCTGCGGGTTACAGGGGCGGCCAGGCTACAGCATCGCCCTTACCTAACACTTGGCACTATGATAAACCCTCACATAACCCTAACCCAACTGTTGACTTTCTTGCACTAACACTTACACGAGTACAAGGACCGACCATCACAAAGAACACCAGGAGGTTTTTGCATGACAAGTGGAATTAATCGACTATCTTTCTTTTCTTGAAGTTTCGTAGGGAGTGAGGGGTTAATAAACCGGTACCAAAGTTTTACAAAGGAAAAATTAGGTGCTCAGTAAAGCCAATCGAACCGTGCTACGCAGTCTCTGGGTATCCCTTCGTTTTCCCTCCGCCCTGGGTACTTTTTTGACTTGCTTCCTCCGACAATTAAATTGCAATGGGTATAAACCATGTACCTTTCAGAATTCCTCCTATCCATATTCAGCGGCATTCAATCATTAGTTTTGCAAAGCCAGCTTTCCAGGTTCATTCCAAGGAAACGTCATCTCGTCATGTCTTCAAACACCAACAGTAGCGCGGCCGTTAGGGGCGCTGCCGACATTCTTCGTTCCAAAACCGCTTACAGCAGGGTCGCCAGGAAGGTAGTTGGCACCGGGAAGGTTCAGGCCATCGTTGCCAATGTTCAAGCTACCATTGCCGACGTTCATGCCAGGACCGCCGTGGAGCGCGTGGCCGTTGCCAGTGCCGTGGGCTGCACCATTAGTGCCAGTGCCAGTGGTAGAGTGCGGCTTGCGGACAACACGTGGGGCGGGGGGAATGTCGTGGCTCTTTCCAGCAGAACCAATCGAGAACACGGGGCTCTCCCACTTGTCGCCTTTGCGAGCGAGCTCCTTGTACTCCGTGGCCTTGGAGCTGATTCCGCCAGGAAGGCTGATGTGGGGGAAGATGCTGTCCTCCTTAGTAACAGCATAGTTGATCTTCTTGTCAGCAACAGTGCCCTCGGCCTTCTGCTTGCCCTGGAGGACCTTCTTCTGTGCCGCTGTGACATAGCGTTTGTAGATGTTGGGAGTCTTCTCGGGATCTTCGCGAGCCTCGTCAAGAGCCCTATCAGCCTCCTGCTTGACCTCGTACAGGATGCTGTCAAGTCTGGTAGCCTGATCACGGATGGCCTTTTCGAGAGCCTTCTGGAGACCGGGGCGGAGAACCTTGAGCATTATGGGCTTGAAGAGGTTGAAAAGCAACTTGTGGTTGGACTTGATCAACTTGATACGGAAGTGCTTGACATCAACATCCACCTTGTCAATCTTAAAGAAGTTCTGCCTATCCTTAGCATCGGCCGAAGACATCTTCATGCGGAAGGTGAAGCCGTCACCCTCCAGCAAAATGTTGGCAATACCAGTGTCGCTGAGCGATGGGAAGCCCTGCTTCCGCTTGATGTAGTAGCTCACGTCGCGCAGATCCATTTGGATACCGGCAACTTTGACGTCAACGGACATATTCTTCTTGTTGGCGATCTTCTTGCGACCAAAGCGCAGGTAGTTTTCACTAGCAACTTCGAGGACATTGGGCATGAAGTTGTCGCTCTCAAGGACAAGGTTCTCAATCACGGCGTCGATCTGGTGATCGGAGTACTCGATACGGGGAACCGGAATGTAAGCGATATTCTCGAACATGGCGGGGATGACCACGTCTGTCAGATCCTTGACGAGATGGGGCTTGAAGGTAGGCTTGCCATTCTCATCGTTGCCAAGATCAGTGAACAACTTGTTCAGGGAAGCCGCAAAGCTCTTGTTTTGGGGATCATGGTCGAACTGATCGGCCAAGAACTTGAGTTCATCGATAACGCGATCGGTGTGGGCACGATATTTGTTGCGGAGAAGGTAGTTGCCTTGGTCGTAAAGGCGGTTCCACTCCTCGTTGGAAGCATCATCGAGGATGTAACCCTCCTCCTGGAGGCAGCGGCGAATGAAGCTGTTCATGGCCTTGAACCAGTTCTTCAACTCGGGATCTTTGTCGGCATCCTCATAGATGGTCTTGATGGAAGCCCACAGATCATCAGTGGAAGTGCCATTGGCGAAGCGCTCAATAAGGGTCTTGAGATCACCCTCGGCCTGGGCCAAAGCGTTACGCGTATCCTTCACAGTACTAGTGCCTCCCTGAGCAAGTCTGTTGGCGTGGCTACCGTACTCCTCGGCGATGTTGAGCAAAGTGGTGATCGCACGGTGGTAATCGGGGTGCTGCTGGATTTCAACGATCATTTTCTTCATAATATGTTAGCAATTTGTCAGTTGGAATCAACACTTCTCGTCACAAGCATACCTTCAAGCGCCAGATTGTCTGTTCGCGACGCTCTTGGGGAACCTTCTTGTTGAAGTATTCCCTCATACGGGCCTTGTACTCCTCCTTCTTCTTCTTGGCCTTCTCCTTGGTCTCATCATCAAGGTTCTGGTCAAGCTTGCGCTGAGCCGTGTTGGCAGCAGAAGAGAGACCCTTCTCAGCGTCAATACCGGAAGAGGCGCCAGTGCGGCCATCATGAGCAGCGGTGTTGGCCAAATCTCTGGGGTCGGCCGATCCATCAGGGTGAGCAGCAGAGGTGGCCTCGCCCAAGACATGCTTGGCGTCCTCCTTGGGGTTTCCCTTGTAAATGTTGCCGAACTTGCTCTTCACCTGATCGCGGGAAAAATCAGGCTTCTCGTGCCAAGTATTATCAGGAGCGGGCGCATCAAGCTGCTGAAGATCCTCCTGGGAAGGCCTCACGCGAGCGGCGGCAGTGGTAGCAGCATCGCCAGCGATATCACGGAGCAAGACAGTGGCATCCTTGACTGGTGTTTGTTAGCATTTTTATCGGGTAAATCTCTACAACCAAGCTGGAAAATTCAACTTACGCAGTTTGCGGAACTGGCCGTTGGTGATAATGAGAGTGCCCAAAGTGCGCAATCCCTCGAGAGCCTGGTTGCCATGCTGCTGGGCCTGTTCCTTATCCACAGGGGCACCAGGGAGGCTGACAGCCTTGGGGTTGAACTGCTGTGTCTGCCAAATGAAATCCTGGAGGAGGTTTCCCTCATTCTTGGAGAGCAGAAGATTCTTGGCCTCTTTCACAACCTCCCTGAAATCGGCAACGAGCTGCTGTCCCTCTGGAGAGAGCTTCTTGGATGGGTTTGCGAGCGCCTTGGACTGGAGGAAGCTGTTCAACGCAACATCGATTTGGTCGTTCTACAAGAAAACAGTCAGCATGGCCTATACCTCAACTGCGACTGCGTTGAAGGTGGGTGTACCGAAGGAACTTTCCCGTACTGGAAAGCGCTGGCGATTCCGTAGAACTGAAGTTTACGGTTGACATCGGCCTCCTTCTGCTTGGAATCAACCGGTCGGTTGACGTTTGCTTTTCCGTTGACGGTTGCCATCTTGACTGGTTAAAGAACTGGAATCAAAGGGCACGCAAAGGTATTAGGGTGTCTGTGGGTACGTTTGCTGGGTATCACAGGAAAACTGAAAAAAAAAAGAAAAAAAACTGAAAAATGGAAAACCGTGAGGCGAGACGGGTAGGATGCTGGCTGTTCGGATATCGTTCCTTAACTTGGAAAAGCAAACGACGATTAGACGCGGACGAGTGCGGGGGGGTATCGGGTATTGGGTATCGGGTATCGTAATGTTTTAGTTTTGGTACTGGTATTAATGGACAAAAGGTCCAAGTCGAGGTTGATGTAGGGGAAGGGTTGAAATGTGAGACGGGGCAGGTGGTGGGTATAAGTCGGTTTATAGCAGGAAGGGACCAAAAGCTGTGCGTTTCCGGGAGGGCAGCCTGCTTGATGCTTGACGCCAGGTTCTGTTTCGCGAGTGACGTGGGAGCAACCTTCGGCACGGAGGGATGGCATGCGTCATAGGGAAGGCACGCAAGACATCGGGGTTGGACAGCCTTTGAGGAAGCAGAAAGCCCAGACCTGTTTCCGGGGGGTAGGTAAAGCAAGAGAATTGGAAAAGCAGGGGGGGTCTACATGTGAGAAGGCAGGGATGCAGAAGGGAAATCCAAAAAAAAAAAAAAAAAAAAAAAAAAAAAAAAAAAGAAAAAAAGAAAGAAAAGGAAAAGGA
>NW_009799101.1:1851630-1873715 GCF_000213175.1 Neurospora tetrasperma FGSC 2508
GGGAATTCCAAAAAAAAAAAAAAAAAAAAAAAAAAAAAATAAAAAAAAAAAAAAAAAGGAAAAGAGAAAAAAAGGGATCTGAGGGGAGGGAATCGCTGCCATGCCTTCACTTCTACTTCCTCCTTTCCACTTTTGCTCGCCAAATTCGCCCAGTCTCCCAAGTACTTTCTACCTGTTTGGAACACGCATTTACATCTGCTATGTACTTCCCAGAAGGGCTAGTACACAGTAAACAAGCTAGATGGTTATCCACTCTGCCCATTTCACGGAGTTTACTGCCAGACAAGGATTTGGAGCTCAAGGGACACTCCATGGAAAAGTTGGGACTCGGGTAGTAACCGTGACGATCGGTTGAGATATCGACGGGTCTTGACGCCAATTGGGCGGCCAGGGGGGGATGAGCTCGACTTCATCCAAGCAGACGTGACAGACCAAGCCAAGCATGGTTGACGAGATGCACTACGATTCAATATGTGCGTCACATCAACCCTTTTCGAAATCTCTGGTTCTTTTTGAGACAAAGACCTTCCAGGTGAGGGGGCTGGCACACCCCGTGGCTGCACCGAAAGGCACACAAACGGAGCACTTGCGCAACGTCGGCAGTGTGAATCAGTCCCTCATGCTAATTAGACGGCAGTTCAGACGGCCTCAAGATGAGATGCCTCCCGTCTTTGTCACTCTCGAGGATATCAGGCCACCCGCTTGTGTTTGTGTTTACTTCTGCGGTAGCCAGCCATCCTGGTGATACAATGCTCGGCTCTGCCTCAACAGGACAGTCAGGGCAACACTTAAGCTGGCTTCCACCCCCCATCCCCAGATCCCATTTATCCTCCACCAACGTCCACACTTTCGCTTTCCTCCAGTAAAAGACGAAACAAATCCGAGCGAGCTACCTGATATCCGCATGGAGTCTCGCACCATGTGGGTGTCAGGATCACCTCTGTCTCGTCTGGAGCACTCGGTGGGCCGCCGCACTATGTACTTGTGAAATGTTGAGCATCATCAATTGGCCTCTTTAATCAAGAAGAACTTGGGCTCACTCGCGTCAAAGCTTCAGTTTCCCCAACTCGTGACAGAGTATACTAGATATTATAAGTTTGCTTGACGTAACTTCGAATAGGAAAGATCTCGATAGGGCATGGCTCATATCGAGCACAAAAAGGGGGCCAATTCCGTGCGCTGCTACAAACCTCAGTTTGATTATGTTCAGGAATTTAGCACATGAGATAGTCGCAGTCCATGACGTCACGAGATGTGGGACTGTCGGCTTGTGGGTACGAGGCCTGGCGCGGTCTGGACACTATAGGGCCACAATGCAACCTCGTCCATTGGACCTTCACGCGCATCATCAAACGAAACAAAACAAGCCCGAGACCCAGGAAAACTTGAAGCAATCCAATATTACTGAGCTTCACCACCACACAATGGTGAACCTCCAAGCCACCTTGCATCATGTCTTTGAACCCCCCATCGTCTGTTGCCAGTTTTTGTGATACTAGATGCATGACATTTGCCAAGACGACCCCGAATGGCCGCTGTCGGCCACGACACATGGGATGGGCAACGAACGGTTGTGATTGTTGATAGTGATCATCGATCCCCCGTTATGTTTTTGTTTTACTTGGCAAGAGTGCACATGTGATGACGAGTAGGAAGAACACTGTGAGGCTGTGAGCAAATTTGGTTTTATGGCTACTGTACTTGTACACTAAGGCTGATATTCGAGTGCTTCCATCGGTAAGATGGACATGGCCCCAAGCGCAGCTGATAGGGCTGGGCTGTAAGGCGTTCCAAAAACCTCAAGCTGTCACTCTTGGTGCTTAAATCCGTTCATCCTCCGGTTACCGGGTCCACGACCGATCGTGAAGCAGTTAAGGAACTGCACATTTCGCACCCGGCAAGGGAATCTATAGGTATAATTTATCACCCAGGAACTAACAACAGGATTCTGACACCAACCGCACAGAAAAACGAAAAGGCAAATGTTATGGTTGTTCTTGAACCAACTACTATCACGCACTAGCATTGGACATCACCAAAGTCACCGATCGGATACAATATCCTATACCGTTTCCCAGTATATCCTCGTCCTGACTAATATGAACTCGAAGACAGTGGTTTGACGCTGAGGTCTGGACAACAGTCCACCGTCGGTGAGGGCTGCGGGAAGGACCCGGACCTACATCTCACCTCGGTGAACGGAATGACGGGAACAACAAAAACGGTTCGTGCAGTCTCTTCGATCAAGACAGTCACATGACCCTGGCCGGGAATTTGAAAAAAGTGGACGTCGCGCCACCCACCCAGCGGCGCGCCAAGGGAGAGCTGGAAGCCTGGAGAAAGGGAAGCGAATGACTGGCAGCAGCTGCTGCAGCCGACAGTCCAGTAGGTACTGGTTTGTTTCAGTTGTTAGCTCGAGACCTCGTGTCAACTTTCCTATGCGTCTTCATAGCCAACTAACGTGTGTTATTACCTTGGAAACGCCATTTCCGATATTTAGTATATTATCTTATTTCCTATTAAGACCTTTATAATTTATAACCAGCCTTTTTGACTTGTCTTTACATGCTTTAGGACTATTTGGGAGAGATTTGGTCTGGTGTACACAATCAGACGTACATACCTACCTAGTGTACCGAGCTAACAAGCAAACCAGCATCGGACTGTGGTTTGCAGGATTGGCCATGCCCTGCGGCGAGATATTGCAGCTGTCAAATCGCCTCACGTCGTGTCCAACAAGCAGCGCGGCTCGGGATTGGACGCCGAGTGGAAGGTCAGGGTTGCAAGGTCGCACTCGTCGCACCCGCCTGGGGAATCTTGGAGTCCAGGCAATTCTCCTGCGAGTGCAGGTGCAGGCAGTGCCTGTGAGTGTCCATTGCCCCTGGGGTTTCCGTTGTGCAGCGACAGCGGAAGAAGTGGCAGGCCCGGCATGGTGGACCGAAGCCTGCATTTTGACTTTCCTCATCTTTCTTTGTTTGTTCTGTCGCCTTATCCACTTTTTCTGCCTTTTCTTCACTTGGATCACCACCTGCAGGAAGATACATCTCTGCGCGTCCTCCAGCCTTGCCATGCCATATACCCAATAGATTTGGTTCAGAGCGCCCATTGCATGTTTCAGCCTTTCGACTATCCGGACATATTATCTACAACAAACTACAGAGGTAGCGAGCGAGTTGTACTCAGACACCAAAACACCCTACCCACTCTCCCTCCACTGCTTACGAGATTCCGCAGCGGCGGGATACCCACCGAACAATCCCACCGAACTAAGAACGGGGCGAGTCCACCTTTCCGTCGCGCCGCGCCTTTTCTCGGCGCAGGCCTCCCGAAACGAAGAGACCCCATTCAGTTCCATACTTTCCTTTTCTCTGCTGAGCCTGCTCCACGAAACGGAAGCTCGATCTTTGAACCCACTTCCGTCGGCTGCCTTAGCACAAGAACAAAAAAAAAGCCGTATCGATACCCTTACCTACTTAGCTACTCCGTACAGCTCGACTAGTTTCTCTCTCTACGCCTTACGCCCCTCTTCGTCGTCATACGTCGTCGCTCTTTCTTGTCTCTCTTTATTTTGTTATTAGTAACCCATATACTGTCAATCTGAATCAGCACCGGCCCGCAAAGCGAACGAACGACGACCTCGGGAGGCGGAAAAGATAAGAGCCATGAGCATTTTCAACCAAAAATCCAAGTTCAAAATCAAGACCGAGATCCGCACCGTCCGCGAGACCGTCGAGCGTCCCAAACTCAAAGCGTCGACGTCCTCCTCGAGCATACCCACCACCGGTTCCTCACAACACTCCAACGTCCGGATCGCGGGGGCGGGGTCATCTCTGTCGCGCGCCTCCTCCACGCCCAGACTCAACGGAACCAGCCACACCACCTCTACCTCCTCCTCCGCCCGCGCCTCCCTCACCAAGGTCACCACAATCCCAACCGCACGACGGATACAGAGCGCGTCGCCCATCCCGTCCATCAACGGCGACGGCCGGAGCAGCCGCAAGCGGCGTGCAATCAAGGCCTCGAGCCGGTCGCCCATCAGCCCGCACTTTTCTGAAGACTCGGATTCGGACAGCAACGGGGACGAGAACTGGGAGGACAACCTGGACGCTCGCAAGCGTCGCAAGCGGGTACACGATGAGCGACCCGTTGACGTGAACCGGAAGTTGCGACACCCAAAGATCTGGAAGGGCGAGGATGCGGATCAGGTGGAGCGGATACCCGGCCCGGCAATTATACATGCGGCCAAGGTTGCGAGCCTGGAGCACAAGTGCAAGCCCGCGCTGGGGCTGAAGAACGAGGAGGTTGCTGTGAGGTTGCAGTATCCTGGGGCCAGGTATCCTGAACGGTGGGTAGTCCTCTTTTACGATTCTGTTCCTCTTATTTACCCCCCTCAAAGAGCATGAAGCTAACTCAGCACGTGTGCGCATCATAGGTACGAACTCGTAGAGGGCAAAGATAAGATTGATGCCGTCAAGGACATCGAAAAAGTAGTACAATTAGCCGCCTCGACCTATCTCACAGACGAAGAGGGCAAGATTTTTCTTGACCATCAAACAGGCATCCTCCGAAAGCTCGTCAAAAGCAAAAACCGATCCGACGGCCCCGGCTTCAAAGCCGCCCTCCGCGAATACAACGACGAATTTCTCAAGCTCATGCACAAGGGCGTCATTGTCCGAAACCTCGACAAGATGCACGGGATACCGCGCGAGCTGGTGGATTTCATCCTCGACCAAGTATACGACCGCACCGTCGCCCCACGGGTCGAGCTCTTGGCCAAGTACCAAAACGGCAGCGACAACGTTTACGGCGAACTAAACCACCCTTTCATCTCCGACATTCTCGAGCGGACCAACCTGACCTCGGACAAGGTGTTTGTCGATCTCGGCTCGGGTGTCGGCAACGTGACGCTTCAGGCAGCGCTCGAGATTGGGTGCGAGAGCTGGGGCTGCGAGATGATGGAGAATGCGTGTAACCTGGCCGAGGCGCAGTATGACGAGTTCATGGCCCGCTGCCGGCTGTGGGGGGTCAAGCCCGGCAAGGTACGCCTGGAAAGAGGGGACTTCCGTAAGAACGAGAAGATCCTCGAGGTGCTTAAGCGGGCCGATGTGGTGCTCGTCAACAACCAGGCCTTCACGTCGCAGCTTAATGACAACCTTGTCAGTATGTTCCTGGACCTGAAGATCGGATGCAAGATCATCTCGCTCAAGACATTCGTGCACGACAACAAGAACGCCGAGAACGATGTGGCCACGTCGATCCTAGATGTCGAGCACCTTACGTATCCTGAAGGCTATGTCAGCTGGACTGGCGCTAGCGGGACATATTGTATTTCGACCCGGAGGTGATGCAACGGCCAGGGGGTAAATGCTGCGCTGGGTTGGGGAAACGAGGAGGTTAGCGAGCTCTTTCCTGCTTTAGGGCTCCTGGGACCATGATGATGATATCTGGATCAAAACATTTGCAAGAGTATGCGCCTATGATGTGTCTTGTTATTCTAGCATAGCGGTTTCTGGATGGCGCGCCTGAAAAGCGAGCTTGTGTTATCCGCGTTGTATGCGCTTTGTTTCTTCATACTGATTGATATACACAGTATGTATGCGGAAAATAGGTGGAAGGGAAAGGGATGGGAAGTGTAAAAAGGGAAAGGGAGAGGATACCGGGTTTTTATATCGTGTACATACATACCTTTTATAACAGTCCCTGTGTAGTCATACTACGCTGGCTGCGAAGCTCATTACCAAAGATACCCAACCCGAAACTCCCGCACTGTGCCGATCAAAGCATTGTAACCCATATGCCTATCTCCCTCTGGTATCTTTTGCCTTGATCAGGGTGCTGGCAGCGTTCTTGAAAAGGATCATGGAACCTTTTTCAAAGATCTCAGACAGCCATCTTTGCCCTCCTCTTGTTGTTCATATGTGCATCGCGCCGTGTGATGCTCTCCCTCGCTGTTGGGATCCGCGAACCTGAAATTCCTTGCTTTCCATCCTTTATCGTCTCCTGGAACCGGATGACCGATGACCGGAACCCGACGTCGAATCATTCGCCATGTTCATGGCCTCCGCCTCTTGCCCGACCCGCTTCATGAAGCGGGCTACAAGCTGCTTGTTCTCCGCCTCCATCTCGGAGCGCCGCTTTTCGACAAGATCCAGATGGGTATTTAGCACCTGCAATTCATCCTGGACGTCCGCCAGCATCTTGCTCTTGGCGCGCAGCTCCTCCTCCCGGTCTCTGAGTTTGATAGTGAGCGTCTTCCTCTCGGCCGTCAAGGTTTGTAATGTCTTGTTGTCCGCTGTCGTCTTCGTGCGCAAGCGGACGAGCTCCTCCTCGACTACATTCAACCGCCGCTGGAAATCGCCCTTGGCGCGGAGGGCTTCGGCTAGATCGACACGGAGGCGGGCAAGAAGGGCAGAGTCGGCGGCGGTCGGCGCAGTTGTTGTCGAGTCAGGGGCGACGGCATCGGTCTTGGTGGTGTCTCGGTCTCGGGGCTTGTTGGTGGCGCCGCTACTTGACGAGGAGGATGATAGGTAGGTCTCGACTTGCTGTTCGAGGGCCGCCTTTTCGGCTTCGAGTACGGATATGCGGTCGAAGAGTTGCTGGCCTGGAGTACTTGCATGTTCAGGATGATGTTTGCTGGGTGGTAAGTTTTGAGGAATGGATGAAAGGGGAGCGGTGGGACTTCAAGCAAGCAAGCAAGACAAGACAAGAAGACAAGACAAGGAAGGAGGGCAAGGCCGAGGCAAGCAACTAACAGGTATCCACAAGCTCTCGGTTGACGGGATTCCGCTGGTCGGCATCCATGAGGGATGAAAGATACTCGTCGCGCCAGCCGGGCATTTTGTTAGATTGCGGCGGAGAAAAGGTCCGTAGCAGATGACTGGGAAGCTGGGCTCAGATAATCAAGAAGCGGGAAGTCAGAAGAATAAGGCTCCGGAAAGTTGGGAGATGGTACAAATTAACCGGCATGATTCGTTCCTGTGCCGGAGGATGGTGATGATGCAAACATAAGGTAGCGACGCTGGTCGGACCGGGAACTTTATCTTTAGCGCACCTGAGGAGGAGCTCATGATGGAGGGGCTTGTGGGGCTTGACAAGGGGACTGGGTACGGTAGGTACGGTCCCCACACGGTGACTCCACGGGCAAGGCCTGATCAACGACAACTTCGTTGAAGAGTAGGGGGGAGGCATCCATGGCATCCCACCGTGTGCGCCTGCCAGGTCATCCAAGGAACCTCCGCTAGCGTATCACCCACTGCAGTGCAGCCTGAGCCGCCCGGGGGGGCTGTTGCAGCCTGTTGGGAACGACAACACCTCCCCCACATGCGGAATCTCGTACCTTGCTAGAGACCTCATTCATGCTCATTCTCATCACTCTCAACTCACACCCAAATATGCAAACATGATGATATGATGGAGGTCCCTCATCCAACAGCAGGATGGGAACAGGTTGGCGAAAAGTTTTACCGCAAGACCCAACTGTACACCCAAGTTTTTGATGCGGACCTAGACCTTGACAACTACATTGTTGCTGGTGCCCCCTACGGCGGAGCTGTTGGTATTGTTTTCCTTGTGATCCCACTCGATGATGACGTGTTCCAGAAAGGTCATGCTCTGACACTGCCCTCACAGCTCTATACCGAGATGAGGAGAAACTAGTAGCCTTCGCCGCAGGGAGGCCCTCCAAACCGAGCATAGACATCTACAGCTGTGCCGGGAAGCTCATCAGGCGCATTCCGTGGGACAAGGGGTCTATCAAGGGCCTGGGTTGGTCCGAGGATGAGAAGCTTCTGGTTGTCACGGGAGACGGCACCGTGAGATGCTACTACGATCTCCAGGGCGACTTCACCCAGTTTTCGCTTGGACACGACGCCGACGAGATTGGGGTTCGGTCATGCAAGTTCTACGGCCACGGCCTTGTTGCTCTCTTGAACAACAACTCGCTCGTATCAGTCTCGGCTTATGATGAACCGAGACCCAAACTCCTGGCACAACCTCCCGAAGGCCAGGTCCACTCCTGGTCTCTCGTTCCGCCTGCTTACACACTGTCGAGATCCGTCGAGGTCTTGCTGAGCATCGGCCAGACAATCTACGTCTCTGACGCCAGCGAATGCGAAGACCGCTTCATCGATATTGGGCCCTTTTCACACATCAGCATTTCGCCAAATGGCAAGTTCGTTGCCTTGTACACAAAAACTGGCAAGGCTCACGTCATCAGCAGCGACTTCCAGACTCGTCTGAGCGAGTACGTTTCCAAATCCAAGATCCCACCACAATACTTCGAATGGTGCGGTAACGATGCCGTCGTCATTGCCTGGGAGGATGAAGTTCGGCTCGTCGGGCCCGGGGGTTCATTAGCCAGGTTCTACTACGACAATGGCCGAATCCATATCCTCCCCGACTTCGACGGCGTGCGCGTTCTCGCCAACGACACCTGCGATTTCCTGCAAAAGGTTCCCGATGTCATCGAGGAAGTCTTCCGTCTGGGCACCGACTCGCCCGCGTCCATCTTGCTAGACGCGGTCGAACAGCTCGAGATGCAGTCACCCAAAGCCGACGATAACATTCAGCTCATCCGGTCCAACCTCGTCGAAGCCGTCGACACGTGTGTCAACGCCGCCGGCCAGGAATTCAGCATCCACTGGCAAAAACAGCTGCTGAAGGCCGCCTCCTTCGGCAAGTCTGTCCTCGATATTTACAACAGTGACGATTTCGTCGACATGTGCGAGACCCTTCGCGTGCTCAACGCCGTGCGCTTCTTCGAGATCGGCCTTCCCCTATCCTACGAGCAATACCAGCGCCTCTCTCCTTCGGGCTTAATCGCCCGTCTGCTTAACCGCCGCGAATACCTCCTCGCCCTCAAGATCGCTGGCTACCTCCGCCTCCCCACCGACAAGATCTACGTGCACTGGGCCTCGGCCAAAGTGCGCGTCGGCGCCGAAGACGACGATACCATTTGTCGCAAGATCGTCGATAAGCTCTCAGGCAAACCGGGTATCTCCTTCGAAGCCATCGCTCGGGCGGCCTACGACGAAGGCCGTGGCCGTCTAGCGACCGAACTGCTCAACCATGAACCGCGCGCAGGCCGACAGGTACCGCTGCTACTCAGCATGGAAGAAGACGAAGTCGCGCTCGACAAGGCCATCGAGTCCGGCGACACCGACCTCGTCTACTTTGTGCTGCACCAGCTCAAGCGCAAGCTGCCTTTGGCCACCTTTTTCCGGGTCATCAGCAGCCGGCCGACGGCCACGGCGCTGGTGGAGGCGTCGGCGCGTCTCGGTGGCGGCGTGGTCCTCGGTAACGTTGATGAAGGTCAACACGCTGCCAGCCATAACTACAACCAAAGCGGAAGCGGCAGCACTACCACTTGCGAAGATACAGCTTTGTTAAAGGACCTCTACTACCAAGACGACCGACGCGTCGATGGCTCCGACGTCTTTGTGCGCGAAGCTTTACGCCAGCCAGAAGCCCGAACAGCAGCGGACAAGCTAGCGCTAGCAGCCAAGTTGCTATCTGACAATGCCAAGGAGAACGCGTTTGAGCTTTCGGCGCTCAAAGAGGCGACGACGCTGCTGAGGATGCAGGAGGCGTTTGATCGTGATCTGCACCCGGAGACGTTCACGGGTTTGTCAGTTAATCAGACTGTGTTCAAGCTGATTAGACTGGGGTACCATGGAAGGGCAAAGAAGGTGCAGAGCGAGTTCAAGGTTACTGAGAAGGTTGCTGGGTGGATTCGGTATGTTTTTTTTGTCTCCTTCACTTGCCCATCATGTTCCTCTCCTTTCCCCTTTACTTTACTTCTTTTTCACCCATCACTAACTAGAACCTACCAATCGCACGCAGCCTCCAAGCCCTAGTGTCCAAACGCGACTGGTCCGAAATCGAAGACCTCGCCTCCAAAAACCGCAAGTCACCCATTGGTTGGGAACCTTTCTACACCCAAGTGCTGCAGGCGGGCAACCAGCGACTGGCGGCGACTTTCATCCCCAAGTGTGCGGCCTCTGGTGGACTGGAACCGGGCGCGACGATTGGCATGTACGAGAAGTGCGGGATGCGGGTCAAGGCCGCTGAGGAGGCGGTGAAATTCAAGGATGCGGAAGCTTGGGCGAGGTTACTGGAAGAGGCGGGTAAGGGCACGCAGGAGGGGAGAGAGATTGAACGGTTGGGGCAGAGCGTTTTTAGGAGATGATGGGGCGGGGGGAAAAGTTGGCTGATGGAAGGGTATGGGGGTTATGAATTAGGTCAGGCATTTGTGGTTTTCGGTCGTTTGTTCCCCCTCTCTATGAATCGAATACAAGTGAAGTGGTATGGCTTTTGGACGAGGCAGCTTCGTGGTAAGAGAGTAGAAGGAAGATCTTCCTCTATTTCGTCTATGTCACTCGTCGACGTGAGGCTCAATCTTAAGCGTAGTATTAAAATCCATCTGAAACTCAAGTTAACAAGACTTCAACACGTATATTATCTAGCGCCAAGTAAACTGGTATCGCTATGCCCCATTATTTCGCCATGGTTAATATCGCTGTGTAGATCTGACAGAAATCAACAATGCCAGCCTAACCCGTGATTCGTACTATTCGAGAAAATGAATCGAGCCTTCCTTTTCCCCACAACAAACTCCTCAAGACACAAACGGTGATGACGCTGTCTACATACTATCAACCATCCTCCCACCACTCAACAACAAAATATGGAATCGTTTCTTCCTCTGACTCTCACTTGACCACTCAACAACGTTGCCTCTCTGCTGCCTGGCCTGTTTAGCTGTTGTGCTCTGGCCTTTTCCTCTTGCAAGGTTCAGAGCAGAGAGATCGAGCAGCCGGACAATTGTTTATACTTCTTGCTTCTGACAAATGTCCCGTATCGTATGTGCCTCAAGCTGAAACCTGCAAATACTTCTTCCTTTGCCTCTCCAAGTCAACAAAGACCTCCAAACTCCTTCGGATGCCAGCGTCCATGATCCTTATCGACAGTGACGCAACCAACAGCATATAGTATAAAGAAAATCACTCCACCAAGACCGATGAAGGAGAGATGGTGAAGACAAAATAACGCCCCCTGCAGTGAACGCTAAGCAGAGTGTCATCGTATGTCACCTGCTGAATAGCTGAGCTGTCTGTAGACCGCAGACATTAGACCACCGTACTAGCCGATGCAATAGGGGGCCTGTCGTGTATAGCCTGCTGGATGGCTGATGAGTTGATCGTAGACAGTGGACCGTAGGCTGTACAAGCCCAAGCAAAAGGGGGCTGATGTACACTAAAATCGCCGGGGACAAGAACAGAGGCTATGTACTCCCAGTGGCCCCAGTGATGTGAGCACCTGCGACTGCGGCTTCGAGACTGGCTAGTCTCGAAGCATTGTCGGGTTCTCCGTTGGCTCGCGTGCGTGTGGTGCTGCCACCATCAAAGACCCAAGGCCCAACGTCGTTACGTGGTGTGATCGGACCCTCGTGAGTGCTAACCGCGTGAACGATTCCAGTGGGCGACGGAGTTCTGGCGGCATCTCGAAAACCTTCACCTGCTTGACCATTGACTGCAGCTGGGTTCTGCCGAATGGGCACTGGCTGCGACGTTGAGTTATGCGAGACCACGGGGCGGCTAGTCCCGTCGAAAGGATTAGATACAGCGGACTGTTGCGGGTTCGAATACAGCATCGTTACGTCACCGCTAGCGTCTGTTTCGTGTTGGTGACTCGACGTAACCGCTGCCGGTCGAGCTTGGGCGTCGTTGGAGCTGGCTTGACTTTCATCTTGAACGTATACGGCGTCTTCCATCTGTTCGTCAGCCTCCAGTTGCTCCCAATCCTCCGGATCGTCAACTTCAGCCTCAAGATCGGCAGCGGCACGGCAGTTAGGGCATATGAACTGAGGATAAGATGGCGACGACAGCAATGATCGGATGCACTTGTAGTGCCATGTATGCGAGCAAGGGGCTACAAACAGGGACTGGCAGGGCTGTCATCCGAAGGTTTGATTAGTCACCAGAAACAAGATGAGAAAATAGCTGATGGGATGAAATGGTTGTGGGTTACTTACCCCTATGCTATTAAGACAGATCGAGCAGTCTTGCGAGTATGACTGGGAAGCGCCATTCGCAGAACTTTGGGCTGTCATGTTTCTAAGCCTCTTGTGCGTTTGCATGCTGTAAAAGTGTCAGTTAGTACCTATGTTAAATGAGAACGCACGACAGGTTCAGGAGCCTGCAGCATAAAACAAGACGGCGAGCGATGAAATACTAACTTGAAGGCGTTGAGTTTGGCCTGCCAGCCACGATTTAGCTCGAGCCTCATTTTGACACAGCGGAATATCATTTCCTCGCCTCCCTTGAAGTCGATTCCCAACTGTACGATATCGCCATCATTGACGGGGAAGGGCTTGGATTCAGTCCCTGGAGGACTGAGGCGTATGTGGTTGAGGAAGGTCCCACTACTGCTTTTGACATCTTTGATAAACCACTTTCCGTCTTCATACCAAAACTCGCAATGCCGCCTGCTGACGACCTTGCTTTTGAATCCTACGGGCGCTGCCGAGGGCACATTATGCGGAACCACCGAAGGTTTATCTCTTTCGGAATATCTGCCGACGCGAATGACTTCTTTTCCGGTTGGTAAAGTGCGTGAGATCGGAGAGAAGGTAAGCGACGGGCGTGTCGCCCTAGGGTCGTAGAAGGTGCTGAAACGTATCGAGGGAAGCGACTCCATGTTTCCACCAGTTTCAGCCCTGGTCGCAATGTCGCTTGTAGTCGCGGATCGAGCCCTGGTCATGGTGGCCGCGTTATTGTTATTACTAATGATGTTACCCGTAGAGGAGCTGTTGCTATGGAAAGTGTCTGCAGCCACCCAAATGCCGTGGTCATCCGAAGGAGAAGCTATCCCTGGAGGTACTGATGTCGTCGGCGAGGTAACAGTAGGCGACTCCAGAGATGCAGAAGCGACGCCGTCGGTGAGGGAGTGGGAACGGTGCGGGAGAAGAGAAAAGGGCGTTCGATTGGACCGCACCGAGGCCGAGTGGTTGGGATTTACAGTCGCGTCGTTGGTCGATAGCGAAGGCGAATGTCGGGAGGGGTGCGCAGGGTCGCTGTGGCCGCGGGAAATGAAGGGGATATGGATGGAGGAGAGAGAGGAGGAATTCTGGTGATGGGCGCGGCCGTGGTGAGACGGGTTGCGAGCTGCGGAGACGAGATTGTTTGCGCTGGGGATGGCGGTGTTATTGTTGTTGTTAGCGGCGGCTTTTGCACCTGCTGTGGCTGTGGGGGCTTCGGGGCCCGAACCAGGGCCAGCAGACGTGGTGGTGGTGCTGCTGACCGTGCCGCTTGACGAGTTGGAGACTTGCGGGTTGGAGGCGGATTGGTGGGTGATGTCGGTGTGTATAGGTAAGGTCACGGAGTGATGTCCCGAGACGTTGACAGGCGAGTTGGGCGTCGTCGTGGGCGAAGAGTGATCCCGCGACAGGATGTGAGTTTGAGTGTAATTCCGGAGGTAACTCAGCCCGCGCAGTCGGCTTGTTCTCGACGTTGAGCCCGAGCTTCCAGTGGCAGCGGCGGCGGACGTGGGTGAGGCAGCAACACCTGGCGAAGCGACCGAATCACTCCCAAAGCCAGGAAATGCGGGCGCTGGGGTCGAGTGGGTGAACATCATATGCCTCTAGAAGTAACAGGCAACTTAAGGAAGGTAAGGTCGATAGGAGGGCATTTAGAGGAAGGTGCCGGTGACAGCTGTGCGTGCAGATGGATCGATTCCTTCTTCAAGTTGATTTCAACCAGCGGTAGAGGCAACAAGCAAGGGGGGGGAAGGGCCTTGCGACTGTTATCCAATTAATAAACAAATAGAAGGTACCAAGAGGTTGGGGCGGAACGAGGAATAGGTAGGTACTGGCATATACGGCAGAACCACTCGAGTCAGGGACCGCAAAAGGAGAAAAAAGAAATAACAGCGAGGCGGCGGTAGATTTGTTAAAGATGAAAAGAAAAAAGAGATATGGGGAGGTTAGTAGGTCAAGACCTGTGAAAAGTCAAGCAACTGTTTGGATTGTTTTAGTTTTTCTTCTCTAGAGAGCCGTTATCCGTACCATCCACCCAAACAACCTGGAAGTTGACCAGGAGTCCAGCCCAGGCAAAGCCAGATTCCAAGGCCCAAGGGGGTCCTCTCTGGTGGCTCTGATGGGGTCCTCTGCTAGTAGGTATCGGGGCGATTCTCAAGGCCTCAGGTCCTGTCGAGCTGTGCCGACCAAGCCAGAGACCCCGGAGCAGACAAGCGAAAGCGATCCAAGGTGGAAATGGGCATGATAGATGGATAAATGGGGGTGGGTTGCGCCGGGTGCAGAGCACATGCCGTCCATTTGTGATCCATCCAGTCCATCCATACCTCTACGTACCCGTCAGGTCGTCAGGGCACCGTGAGGCCCTCGGACCATCCATCCACATGCGACCGTTGTCTATACATAGTGTCTATGATGCCCATGATGGCCTTGATATCGCCCTTGGTGTAATGGTGTAATGACTGCTGGATTGGACGTTTGGATAGGTGCTGACTTGGGTGGTTCAGCTGCCTCCCTAGATACTGATGAACCGATGCTCCTGGCTGCAGGAGTCTGGCGTGGGAGATGAGGCATGGATTGAAAAAAAAAAGCACAAAGGGTTGCTCTTGGCTGGCATGGTGCGATTAACCTTTCCCTATGCGGCCATGTCGCTATACAGACGGAGCCTGACCTTGATATGAGGCCAGGTGCACATCGGATATGACAGCTCAGGTGCCCCTATACACTACAGATACTCTACTTCAACAAAGCTTGACATTTCACGAATCCTCAGACCATGAGGCTGTAGATATCTGTAGGTAATCTGCTGATGCGTTGCCCGTTGTCTGCCATGTCGTCGATATGCAAGTCTCTCCCATCTGAAGAAAGTACCCACTCACGGCGTGTACGTACAGTACCTCTACCGGGCACCTAGCGAGCGGCTACTTCCGGACAATTGTCTCCAGAGCATCATACAGGTATCTGGTCCCTTAAACCTCCATCGATAAAATCACTCATAGAGTGTATGGAATTCTTCCAACCTCCCACTCACGCGGCAGCAACCGTGACCGCAGGAACCTCCAAAAGGACGAGAAGTGCCACAGTGCTCAGCTGAGCAGAGAGCCAAAGTGCTTGCGTGCCAAGTCGCTGAGAGCCATCCCACATGTGGACATGGGCTCCGCACGGTAGAGCCGTAGCCTTCCTGGCCAAAGCACGCTGATCATATCGATAAGGCGCCTGTGCAGGGCAGCTACAGGGATGGATTGTGGGGCAAGTGGATTGAGGTTCTGGACTAGGTTCGGTTGGGCTCTGGCACACTGCCTGCACCTGGCTGCGCATTGACGCTCGCTGGACCGATGAACAAGCGTACCCCTGCCTCCCCGTCGCTGCCCTCCACTGCCCTGCTGGTGCCGCGCTTGCTGCCGCCCGCTGGCCGCTGGACCACCAGCCCGCTGCACTCGCTGTCCGTGGTGGGCTGGCAACCTACCTAAGCTGAGGTGCCCCTGCCTGGTGGGCTGCCGTGGTGCCGCATTAGGTTTTCGCTGGCGGCAACACTGAGTGGCCACTGGCGGCACGGCGGGCAGCATTTGCATCCAAGTGCCCAGAAGTCGCGATTGAGCAATGCCATTATACCGGACGAGGTAGACCACCCACCCACATTACGCTGCCGCATCACAATTGTTGCAGCCATGCTGAATCGCTTCCGGCCAGCGCGGCTAGTAGCCCAATCCTCCAGATGCTTGCCCTTGACGAGGGCGCGGGCAGGTCCCTTGCCCGTTAACAATGTCAGGACTTTGGCTACGAGAGCCGCTGCTGTCAACACCAAGGTATGCTCCAAGTCTGAAGAGCCCCCAAAAATGGTCACGATGATGCAATTCGGCAAGTACTGACTATGACTCCAGGAACCGACCGAACGCGACAACATCACTACCCTCTCCAATGGTGTCCGTGTCGCTTCCGAGGACCTTCCCGATGCCTTCTCCGGTGTAGGTGTCTACATCGACGCGGGGTCCCGATACGAGAACGACTATGTCCGGGGTGCCAGTCACATCATGGACCGGCTGGCCTTCAAGTCCACAAGTACGAGGACTGCGGACGAAATGCTTGAAACTGTTGAGAAGCTCGGTGGTAACATTCAGTGCGCTTCTTCTCGCGAGTCTATGATGTACCAGGCGGCTACCTTCAACAAGGCTATTCCCACCGCTGTTGAGCTCATGGCCGAGACCATCCGCGATCCCAAGCTTACGGACGAGGAGCTGGAGGGACAGATCATGACGGCGCAATATGAGGTCAACGAGATCTGGTCCAAGGCCGAACTGATTCTGCCCGAGTTGGTGCATATGGCTGCCTTTAAGGACAACACTCTTGGCAACCCGTTGCTTTGTCCCAAGGAGAGGTTAGATTACATCAACCGGGATGTCATCCAAACATACCGCGACGCTTTCTACAGGCCCGAGCGCCTTGTTGTTGCCTTTGCTGGTGTGCCTCATGAGAAGGCCGTCAAGCTCGCCGAGAAGTACTTTGGTGATATGAAGGCCTCTGATGCTCCCGGCCTCTCGAGGACAGGTTCCGAAACCTCTGTCGACTCGCTAGTGTCCGAGTCCAGCGAGGCCTCGAGTGCATCTTCATCATCCTCCTCGGACTCTTCCGAGTCGAGTGGCGGGCTGCTCTCCAAGCTTTTCTCTCCCAAGGCCAAGAAGGCCACCCCCAACCCCTTCCTCACCCGGGTACCTATTAGCACCGAAGACTTGACTCGGCCCGCTCACTACACAGGCGGTTTCCTCACCCTCCCACCACAGCCCCCACCGCTCAACCCCAACCTTCCTACATTCACCCACATCCAGCTCGCCTTCGAGGGCCTCGCCATCTCAGACGACGACATTTACGCCCTCGCCACCCTGCAGACCCTCCTCGGCGGCGGCGGCTCCTTCTCCGCCGGCGGTCCCGGCAAGGGCATGTACTCGCGTCTTTACACCAACGTTCTCAACCAGCACGGCTGGGTTGAGTCCTGCGTGGCCTTCAACCACTCATACACGGACTCGGGTCTCTTCGGCATCGCCGCCTCGTGCTACCCGGGTCGCACCCTGCCCATGCTCCAGGTCATGTGCCGCGAGCTGCACGCCCTCACCACCGACCATGGCTACTCGGCCCTGGGCGAGCTCGAGGTTTCGCGCGCCAAGAACCAGCTCCGCAGCAGCCTCCTGATGAACCTCGAGAGCCGCATGGTCGAGCTTGAGGATCTGGGCCGTCAAGTTCAGGTTCACGGTCGCAAGATCCCGGTCCGCGAGATGACACGCCGTATCAACGAGCTGACGGTCAAGGACCTCCGAAGGGTCGCTAAGCGCGTGGTCGGTGGCATGGCGAATAATGCCGGCCAGGGAAGCGGCGCGCCGACGGTGGTGCTGCAGGAGGCGACGGTGCAAGGACTCAAGACTACGGAGTTGGGGTGGGATCAGATCCAGGATACAATCGCTCAGTGGAAGCTTGGTAGACGGTAAACGTTTATCAAGGGGAAAAAAAAAGAGTAGGGCGTGGAAAAGTTATGTAAGAGGAGCGCTGTATTGAACTTAACGACACGCACACACCGGAACGATAAAGGCGTTTGAGGTTCCCCACGAGCATCGGGAAGAGGCTAGATGGTTGCTCTGTACAATCGCAACTTTTCTTGGTGAGTTATACAAGATGTGTACATCTTTGCCATACCATACTGTACGATAGCAATGAAGATTTTCTGAATATACAAAAAGTCAAAAGTCATATTTGTGCTGTGGCCTTTGTCCAGGTGCTGTAGATCTCTCGAATGTATCGTTATCTATATTGCAATCCGGATTTAAATACAACCACCAAAGTGCAAGTACAAAACAAGGTAACCATAAAATATCCCAAACATCATTCTACTCCAGAAGCAACGCTACCCTCTTAACTCCTTGTTGGAATGCGTGTACAACCGAGGACATGTAAATGTGCTGTTCTCCATCCTTGTATATCGACTCCCATCGTCCCAAAAGGTACATTACCAAACACCCAAACACCTCTCATCTATGTAAGCAAATACCCCTAACCGACGCCAAACAAAATATCCCTCGCCTATTCCCCAACTGCCCAAACCACGTGTCGTCCTCATTTCATCCGATGCTTGCCGAAATCACCTAACCTCAAAGCTTCGACCTAACAGCCTCCAACCGATACTTGACATCTTTCAGCGCCTTGGTCGTCGGCTTCCAATCGTCAAACTGCTTGAGTAAGCCCTCTACCTCATTCGACAGCTCCGACTTGACAAAATCCTCTTCCAGCAGGCCACGCATGATCCAGGGTAGATGGTACGGATTCGGGTTGGCGAGGGTGCCAGGTTGGCGGGTGGCCATGTCGCAGGGAACGGAGGATTTGCTGTTGGGACGGGTGGGAGAAGGGCTGACGTCGGTTGTTTCTAGGGCGTGGGAGATTGCTAGGCTGTTTGGAGGGGAGGGAGGTTAGTGAGATTGTCAAAAGGGGGGTGTGAGTGAAGGGAAACTGGAAAGAGGGGAGTGAAGAAGGGAAAAGGTGAGGAGGAAGGTTGGGGTCGACGTACTCGTAGACTTGCTCATCGTCGTAAAGACGAGAATGGCCATCGCCTGTGTACAAGCTGCCGGCAAGAGGGACGGAAAGTTCACGGATAAGGCCGTGGTCTGTGACGCCGAGGTTTCGAAGTTTCAGTGCGAAGCCGACTAGGTGGGCAATGCTGAGAATTATCCGTGTAAGCAAAGCACCAAATGGTTGGGTATCAATGGTCACTCACAAGTCAGGGGCATGGATCCGGCCATCGATGAATACGGCCCGGTAGATGTACGGGTGATGGGCAGGAGCGTATATGGCGGATTCCAGAGGGACAAGCTGGTCGTCGATGCTGCCGATATAAGTGATTCGAGCCCCGTAGTTCAATACTGCTTTAACAGCCGCTTCGAGCTTTTTGGATACCTCACTTTGTGGATCTCCGAATTCCCACAGTTCAGCTGCAGATCCCATCAAGATACCTAGCCCAGTTTTGTAATCCGGGAATGGGCCGAGAGAGACACCCGCCATAGCGCAAACACCGACCTTGGCTGTTGGAGAGATGACACCCAGCTCGTAGAGTTTCGCCAACAGCATGATACTAACAGGAACACCCTGAGAATGGCATGCCATGATCACAACGTCCGCCTGACGGATCTTGTCAATCCAGTTCAACAGCAGCTTCCAGAGGTTTTCCACACGCTCGTCAATCTTGCCCTCGCCCTCAAGAGCAACCTTGTCAATCTCACAGTCCCCGCAACCGTGACTCTCGGCCCATCTTCTAATCGCTTCAGCGCCATGATTTGCGAATTTGATCGATGTGCCCGTTGGTTGTCCCGTTATCGGACGCAGATAGTATGTGGGGATCAACCCGTGTACTCCAAACGCGATAGCCTTTTTGATCTTCGGTGGCTCCCTGGCAATGTTGACATGCTTGGGCGCTGGTTGTTGCGTCCATAGCAGGTAGTTTTTTATCTGTCGGACAATAGAAGGGTTCTCTTTCATGCGATACACATTCTTGAATGATGGGAGGACAAGGTTAGGAGGCGGCAGTTTGAGCGAACTCGAACTCTTGGAAGTTCCAGCTTTGGGTGTTCCTTCAGCTTTCGCTATGGGCTCAACCTTGGGTGTATCGGGGCGGGAAATGGGTTCGTCGACCATGGATTGCGGTCTTGCCCGTTTCCCTTTATTCGACGAACTTTCTTTCAATGAAGGTGTGGCTGCCCTCGGCTGGTCATCTTTCTTTACCGACTTCAGTGATGGCTCCTTGGATGGCTCTGTCTCGGGCTCGGTCACATTGGCGTTCTTCGGGTGGGACTCTGAACTTTCCCCCACCACAGCCAACTGGCCAGTTTCCTCTTTCTGTCCATCTTTCATGTGGGAATTCGACCCTGAATCACGGTACCAGAACGCCCAGGTAGAACCTGATTTTGGTTGTTGTGCTGGGGCCGGCTTAGCTGCCTCTACTGCAGGCGCATCCTCCATCTCAACGTCCTCGGAATCCTTTGATGGCGGGCTTGTTGCTCCCTCCTGTGGCTCCCCCGTTGATAATGCTGAATCCGTCTGTTTTGTTTCTGTCGTGCCACTCCCTGGCCAAAACCCAAACAGATAACTCCCATAGCTATAAGTCGGCTTTTCTTGGGGTGCAGTCTGTAACGTAGGCTCCTGAGCGTCCGGGGCCTTTGGCGGATCTCCGTCTGATGGCATATTGTTTGAGGATTCCTCGGTTGATTTGGGGGGTTCGGGTACTTCAGGTTCGCCCCCGTTGGGCCTGGGTTCGCTAAGCTTTGGCAGAACCGGGACGGAGGCAGTTAAGACTGGATAATAATAGTATGCAGATTGGCCTAGCCACCCTAGCCAGCTGGAGGAAGCTGTTTCTCCCGACTGTGGTTCGGTGGTAGTAGACTGTGAATCCGCAGGCTGGTGCATACCATTTGTGTCTGATGTCGGTTGTTGTTGTTGTTGTTGTTGTTGTTGTTGTTGTTGTTGTTGTTGTTGTTGTTGTTGTTGTTGTTGTTGTTGTTGTTGTTGGGTGTCTGGTGATGGGCGATCCTCGGCTTCATTGCTGCCAGTGGTACTAACAGCAACTTGGTCGGTCTTGGCAGCGTTATCGTCCACTGCCGGCCCCGGCTTTGGTACCTCACCGCCTGTGGATCCCCTATCATCAAGGTTCTCGAAAGGTGACAAGTTTGGGAGAGACGAAGATGAAGCTGCACCATCGAGACTGACACTATCCGTGCTTCTTTCTGTGTCAAAACGGCTAAAGTCTGCTCGCTTTTTTGATCCGAGTGTTCCGCCCATGATTGTTTCACGGGCGACTTGTGTTGAGGGTGTCGATTTGCGTGGCCATGAGCCGTACCAACTCCGAGATTTCTGGGGCTGCGAGTCTGTTAGCATCGGGTGTAACATTGAACAGGCTGGATATGGTGGCGGAAGAGAAATAGGCTACCTCTTTCAGCCCTCGCTTGCTCGAAATAGGAGTTGTATTTGCGGTCGCATTGGGCTGGGATGTTGATAGAGCATTGTTAGGTGTCGAGGTCATCGTCGACGAAGGTGGGTTCGAAGCGGTCGGCGTTGGAACGGCTTTTGAACGCCATATAGAGACTGCTAGACTCGAGGACGATTTCGGCGGCATATCGGATGTGGACGTTGAGGACTCGGTGACAACACTACCATCCGCCGGCTCGGTCGGAGGGTTTGGTTTCGCCTTTTTTCGACGACCCATGGTGAAGACCATGGCGAGCAAGGCCAACAACAGATTCCAGTCCCCTAAGATTATAGGGCGAACTTTGGCCACATTGCCGTTTAGTTCGTCAAGTTGAAAGGATCGAAAATGGGAATGCGACGAGTATTGCGTGGCGCCTATACCGTAGGGACAAGTCGACAAGCCGACGAGGCACCGCTCAGGCTACAAATCCGATGTGTACTTCTACTTACACTACCTACACGGCTACCGCCGGCGGGGAGGGAGCGCTTTCATCCATTAGTATCAAAGGCTCCAGCTCGGATGCATGTACGTCATTTGCCAGGTAGCGCACAGTCCAGGGGAACCGGATAGGTAAGTACCTACACTTTATTACCTGGAGAGGGGGACCATGTGAACGAATGCTGATGTTAGGTATTACAAGTACTTAATGGTCTAGTGTAGTATCAAATTCATTCTTCCATCAGACTAGAATGATATTCCAATACCGTACGATCCTAACATTAGACGACATGTTAAGTGGAAGTGTAGGTACCTCTAGACAGTTGTACACCCCGCCTTGGAGAATTGTACCTCGCAATGGCCAATAGGTAACTCATTGATAGCACGTTCTCAGCAATCCCCTCTATCTCTAGGGTAACGGCCTTCAGTACCCTCCATACTTACCGTGTACTTCCCTGCAACGCATGCGGCTGACCCGCTGGCTGCCCGTCTCCGCCCGTGCAAAAGGTTCGGTACCTGGCCATGAACGTGACAGCGTCCTGTCAGCTGACGCCGTGGCACTCGTGGACACAAGACAGGCGCTAGGTACAGGGGAACCCCGCAAGACTCCAGAACCCCCCC
>NW_009799101.1:1874598-1955382 GCF_000213175.1 Neurospora tetrasperma FGSC 2508
ACCCCCCCCCCCCCCCCCAACGAACCGACATGCACGCGGCCCGCGTAGAGATGGCAGAATCGCAGCCGATGCTCACCGCATTCCTTATCGTTATCTGGCCACGGTGAACGGCGACGGACCCACCAAAAATTTTCGGCAGCGGACAGTGGAAGCGGCCTGGGTCAGTTTTTGTCAGTGCTTGTCGATTCATTCTGAAGTGTTGAAGGCGGGCAAAGGGACGAGGGATCCAGTGCGGGTATCTCTCCAATTGCAACTCTTAACACATCCGTCCATCCTCAGGTCCTTTCTTTATACCCATCATTCTACAATGGGTGCGCAAAAGCGCAAGGAAGGCCCGGGCGGCGCCCCAGTCAACAAATCAACACAATCAGCCTCCGAATCGCGACCGTCAAAGAGACCAAAGTCCAACGATGCCGGCAGCAAGGCGGGCGCAAAGACGGGCAAGCAGGGCAACAAGCCGGCTCCCAAGTCCGACAAGCCCGCTCCTCCTGCTCCTACCGCCCCGGCTAAATCTACGCTGCTCAAGGAAGAGGAGCCAATGTTCCCCAGAGGCGGCGCCAGCGTCCTGACGCCTCTCGAATACAAGCAAATCCAAGTCCAGGCCAAGAACGACGCCCTGTTCGAGGAGCAATCCAGCAAGGCCACCGCCAAGAAGGCTGGTGAGAAGGAGGGCAAGCAGAAGAAGTCCAAGAAGAGGTCAAAGTCCGACGACACACCCGCGAAGCCCGATGCGGACGCCGTCAAGGTTGAAAGTCTCAACTTCAAGGTATGCGCCGGAACACTCATGGGTTCAATCCCATCATCCAAGTACTAACTGTCCGCAGCGTCTGGTAAAGGGCTCCTTGGTCCTTGGTTCCGTCTGCGCCATCAACTCTCTCGACATCGCCGTTGCTCTACCCAACAATATTATCGGCCATGTCCCCATCACTGCGATTTCCGCCCCCCTAACAAAACGCTTGGAGGCCAGCGCCGGTAACGACGATGCCGAAGAGTCAGAAGACGAGAACGACAACGACGTTGACCTCGAATCCCTCTTCCAGATCGGCCAGTATGTCCGCGCCTACGTTGTATCCACGGTCGACGAGGCTTCTACACACACCCCTGGAAAGGCCAAGCGCCACATCGAACTCTCCCTTCAACCTTCTCTCGCCAACACCGGTATGGCGGAGCAAGACGTTGTTGTGAACAGCACAGTCATGGCCGCCATTGCCAGTGTGGAGGACCACGGTTATGTCATGGACATCGAGATCGCCGATTCGAAGTTGCAAGGTTTCCTTGCTCGCAAGCAGGTCGACAAGAGCATCCCCCAGGAGGCTCTGCAGCCAGGTGCCGTCCTCCTCTGTATCGTCACCAAGAACGCCAAGGGCAAGGTCGTTCAGTTGTCCACATTGGGTGAAACCATGGGCAATGTTGAGAACGTCCCTTCGACTGCTACCACCATCGACACATTCCTCCCCGGTACTGCCGCCGACGTGCTCGTGTCCGAGGTTTCCAGCCACGGCATTGTTGGCAAGATTATGGGATCGCTGGATGTCACCGCTGATCTGGTTCACTCTGGCGCTGGTCCGGATGGCATCGATCTTGAAGACACATACAAGGTCGGCTCTCGTCTGAAGGCCAGAGTCATCTGCAACTTCCCTACTGCAAAGCACCCCAAGCTGGGTATCTCTGTACTAAAACACGTTACCTCGTTGAAGCCAAAGACTGCTTCCAAGGACGACCAACCAGTTGTGCCATTACAGGCTCTCCCTCACTCGACGATCGTGGAGAAGTGCACCGTTAAGCAGGTCGAGCCTGAGATCGGTCTTTACGTCGATGTCGGTGTCGAGGGCGTGTCTGGGTTTGTGCACATCTCCCGCGTCAAGGATGGCAAGGTTGATGCCCTCTTCGAGAACAGCGGACCCTATAAGGTGGGATCTGTTCACGCTGGTAGGGTTGTCGGCTACAACGCCTTTGATGGCATGTATCTCATTTCCTTGGAGAAGAGTGTTCTCGAGCAGCCATTCCTTCGCATCGAGGACATTCCTGTCGGTGCTGTTGTCTCTGGTGTGGTTGAAAAGATGGTGGTCAACGCCGCCGGTGTTGGTGGCCTTATTGTCAAGATTGCTGACGGTATCTCTGGCTTGGTCCCCGAGATGCACTTCGCTGACGTTCACCTTCAAAACCCCGAGAAGAAGTTCAGGGAAGGCCTGAAGGTGAAGGCGCGTGTGCTCTCGACTGATGCTGCCTCTCGCCAGATCCGCCTTACTCTCAAGAAGACGCTCGTCAATTCCGATCTTCCTGCCATCCAATCGTATGAGCAAATTGCTGTTGGCCAACAGGCGCTCGGTACCATCATCAACGTCTTGCAGCACGGTGCGATTGTGCAGTTCTATGGCAGGCTCCGTGGTTTCTTGCCAGTCTCTGAGATGAGCGAGGCCTACATTCAGGACCCCAAGGAGCACTTCCGCGTTGGCCAGACTGTCAGCATCTACGTCATCAGCTTCGACCCCGATGCCGCCAAGCTTATTGTTTCTTGCAAGGACCCATCTGCCTTTGGTCTTGAGAAGCAGTTGGCCCTCAAGAAGCTTCAGATCGGTGATGTGGTGTCGGCTAAGGTCACGCAGAAAACTGACGACGATGTTTTTGTTGAGCTTGCCGATAGCTCTCTCAAGGCCATCCTCCCCGTCGCTCACTTGACGGACAAGTCGGTCAGCAAGACTCAGTCTGCCCTCAAGAAAATTCACGTCAACCAGACTCTTGCCGAGTTGGTGATCTTGGAAAAGAACGAGGCTCGCCGTTCCATCATTCTCTCCCAGAAGCCCAGCCTTGTCAAGGCTAGCAAGGAAGGCAAGTTCCTTACTACCCTTGATGGTGCTCGCGTCGGAGATGAGGTTTCTGGTTATGTTCGCAACATCACTGCTACGGCTGTCTTTGTCCAGTTCGGTGGCAAGTTGACCGCCTTGCTTCCCAAGTCTATGATTCCCCGCGAGGAGCAGGACAAACCCGACTTTGGCATGTTCAAGTCTCAGTCTGTTACTGTCAAGATCACTTCGGTTAACACCGAGCTTAATCGCCTGGTTGTTGCTATCCCCGGTGCTGCGGAGCAGGTTAAGAAGGTCGAGACCAAGGGCGAGAAGGTCGCTAACCCCGTGGATGAATCCATCACCACTTTGGATGATATTTCCATTGGCAAGCTGACCAAGGCTCGCATTGTGTCCGTTAAGGACACCCAGCTCAACGTTCAGCTCGCTGATAACATTCAGGGTCGTATTGATGTTTCTCAGGTGTACGACAGCTGGGAGCAGATCAAGGATACCAAGAAGCCGTTGAAGAAATTCCAGCCCAATCAGGTCGTCCCTGTCCGCGTGTTGGGCGTCCATGACGCTCGCAACCACCGCTTCCTGCCCATTTCCCACCGATCCAGCCACTCCGTCCTCGAACTGTCCGCGAAGCCCAGCGATGTCAAGGAGGGCGCCTCTTCCGAGCCGCTGTCTTTCGACAACCTCAAGGTTGGTTCTAGCTACGTGGGCTTCGTCAACAATGTTGGCCAAGGCCACCTTTGGGTCAACCTTTCCCCCACTGTTCGCGGCAGAGTTAATGCCATGGAGGCCTCTGACGATGTCTCTTTATTGACCAACCTTGCAAAGAACTTCCCTATTGGCTCGGCCCTCCGTGTCCGCGTCGTCTCTGTGGATGCCGAATCCAAGCGCCTCGATCTCTCTGCCAGATCTCCTGGTTCCGAGGACGAGTTGACTTGGGACAAGATCGCGCAGGATGTCATCCTTGTCGGCAAGGTTACCAAGGTGGACGAACGTCAGGTCATTGTCAAGCTTAGCGAGAGCCTGGCTGGTCCCGTTCATAAGATTGACCTTGTCGATGACTACGAAGAGGCCAACCCTGCCAAGTTTGCCAAGAACGAGATCGTCCGTGTTGCTGTCGTCGAAGTTGACAAGAGCAACAAGAGGATACGTCTGTCTACTAGACCTTCTCGCATCCTCAACTCTTCGCTTCCGGTCAAGGATAAGGAGATCACTCAGAACACCAAGCTCGAAGTTGGCGACATTATCCGTGGTTTCGTCAAGAACGTCTCTGACAAGGGTCTCTTCGTCACTCTCGGTGGCAATGTCACCGCCTTCGTCCAGATCAAGAATCTTTCCGATGCTTACCTCAAGTACTGGAAGGAGCAGTTTCAGGTTGATCAGCTCGTCAAGGGGCGCATCATCTCTGTTGCCAACGGCCGTATCGAGATGAGCTTGAAGCCCTCTGTTGTCGACAAGGACTACGTTCCTCTCACCACCATCTCCGACCTAAAGGAAGGCCAGACCATTACTGGTCGCGTCCGCAAGGTCGAGGAGTTTGGTGCCTTCATCGACATCGATGGCTCCGCCAACCTCTCTGGCCTGTGCCATCGCAGCGAGATGTCTGACAAGACCGTCAAGGATGCTCGTAAGCTGTATGAGGAAGGTGACAAGGTCAAGGCCAAGGTCCTGAAGGTGGACGTAACTGCCAAGAGAATCAACCTTAGCTTGAAGCCATCCTACTTCGGCGAGCAGGATGATGAGGATGAGATGGACGTTGATGAGGAGGATGCCGAGGACAGTGAGGGCGATGACTCTGATGAGGATATGAGCGACGCCGACGACGCCGTCCAGATTACTGGTACCGACAACGTCGAGGACGAGTCCGAAGATGAGGACGAGGCCAGCGATGTCGAGATGGTTGACGCTGATGTCAAGGGTCTTGAGGCCGGTGGCTTCGACTGGTCTGCTTCTCTGGAGGATGGCGAAAAGGCCGATGCCTCTGCGGCGGATCTTGAGGCCTTGGCCAAGAAGAAGAAGGCTCGCCGCGAGCCTCAGGTAACGGTCGATAAGACTGCCTCGCTCGATGTCGATGGACCTCAAACCGCCAGCGACTACGAGCGTCTACTTCTTGGTCAGCCTAACTCCTCCCAGCTCTGGATCGCCTACATGGCCTTCCAAATGCAGGTGAGCGATCTGGCCGCTGCCAGACAAGTGGCTGAGCGTGCCATCAAAACGATCAACATCAAGGAGGAGATCGAGAAGCTGAACGTCTGGATTGCCTATCTCAACTTGGAGGTTGCTTATGGCAATGAGGAGACAGTCGACGAGGTGTTCAAGCGGGCTTGCACATACAACGACAAGCAGGAGGTCCATGAGCGTCTGGCCAGTATCTACATCCAATCTGGCAAGCGCAAAGTAAGTACACACCCTCTAAAATAAAATAAAATCCTTATGGTTACAGAATCACTAACATAATTCCCCTACAACAGCAAGCCGATGACCTCTTCGAGAAGATCGTCAAGGAGTTCGGCTACAAGTCCCCCGAAGTCTGGGTCAACTACGCTCACTTCCTGCACACCACCGCGCACTCGCCCGACCGCGCCCGCGCCCTCCTCAAGCGCGCCACCCAGGTGCTCGGCAAGGAGACGCACATGTACCTCGCCCTTCTGCCCAAGTTCGCCGCGCTTGAGTTCCGCTCGCCCAACGGCGACAAGGAGCAGGGCCGCACCCTCTTCGAGAACCTGCTGGCCACCTACCCCAAGAAGTTCGACCTGTGGAACCAGCTCATCGACCTCGAGACCTCGGCGGCCGACGCCGACAAGGGCGTTATCCGCGACCTGTTTGATCGCGGTAGCAAGGTCAAGGGCCTCAAGCCCCGCCAGGCCAAGGCTTGGTTCAGGAGGTGGGCCCAGTGGGAGGAGAAGAACGGTGATAAGAAGAGCAGGGAGAGAGTCAGCGCCAAGGCACAGGAGTGGGCGAGGACGGCGGCTGAGAAGAAGAAGACTGCTGCTGCTTCTGCGGCCCAGGAGGAGGAGAGTGGAGATGAGGAGTAGATGTGATGAGATGATATCCCTCTTAGGGTTGGTTGTTTGGTTCGAAATAAGCTGTTATACCTACCGGGAAGCAGAAGAAGACGGGTTGGGATTCTGCCGCCACCCCAGCCGCCCGTCCACGTTTTATAGAGAGGCAAGAAAAAAGGAGAGCATGCCCAGGCGCCTTTGTAGTAACTTTTGTATATAGGGTTCGGTTTCCTGTTGTTATCAAAAAGCCTGATGTTTGAATATTTCATATATTTTTGGTCTTCACTGCCTTTTTACACCGGGGTTGAATGTGCACGGCTGTGTAATTGGATTCAAAACGGTCTAGGTAATAGAACTCGATATGCCATTCATCCCCCATCGACGTGTCGGATGGTGATGACTTGTGTAAGAAGTAGATATTGCACTCCCTCTCTTTCTCTCCGCGCTGCCCTTTTTTTTTTTTTTTTTTTTTTTCGTCAACCACAACATTTCAAGGCGCGAGATACCTATCAATCAGTTCACCCTGCCGCATGTTCCAATCGGGCAGAGAATCCAAGGTAACCTATATACTGCTTGTTTCGTGCGAGCGAGGTATATACCTGGTACATTGCTTCCACTGTTGTAGTGACCTCTCAGAAACGAAACCTTTTTCGATGACTGTCCTCTATTCTACCTAGATAGTGCCTACAGTATTATCTTTTCTCTTCCTGCTTCCACGTCGTTGGGTTGCGAGCACAAAGTACCTACCTACCAATCAATGTCATTTATTCCCGTAGCGGTACAGCGCAGCCTCTATTCGTAATCCTTTTCCTTCTCGCCGTTCGTTGTACAAAACGGTAACCGTAGCAGTAGCACCATTCAGTGTCCCCCGCCCAGAAACCAGACCATCGGAATAATGGGCTTTCAGGTACATCATATTTGTGCCACTGGTGATAGTAGGTAAAGCAGGTGGTACATACACTACATGGATCATTTCTTTGAATCCGTTCGTTCCATTCATTCCACTTCACCCTGATTCATTCGATAACGGCATGTGATAAACAACCAATGCAGAGTACAATCCAATTTCATGTACTTTTTTTCTGACTAACTGAATGACTGAATGACTCCTTTGGCTGGAGAGAGACAGAGCAGCTAGATGGATGTATCGTAAGCATAGGAGAGGTGAGGTGTGCGACTGAAGTGCTTTTTTTTTTTTGTAACTGATGGCCGAAGATCGTAACCTAATCTGGCAGTTGGCACATCCAATCCTCCCGCTGTCGTGCAAGTGTGCGCAAGAATATTTCCAACCAAGCAATTCATTCCATAATATCAAAAGCAATAATGAATCAGAAGGCAGCCGGAATGACACCAGAGGCAAATGTACCCCGACCGATAAAGGAACAAATGCCGATACGGATCGTCGGGAGGGAGGAAGGGATTGTTGCACGGGTCGTCCCACGAAGGACGCAGATTGGGGAATAACATCATTTTTTGCCACCGTACATCGCAAGGAACGGGAGCTTGTTAATGTACCTGACAAAATGGGGTAGGTTGGACAGCTACCCTGAACTGAGGACAAATGATGATCTCAGTTGCTACGGAAGAAAACAAAAAGTAGTCGATACGATATCGCGACAATTCGATAACAAAGAAACATTGAATGGTTGGATATATATGGTAATATAGATATATATCTACTTGTGTGCTCTCTTCACGACCCTCTCAAAGGTAAAATACCCACATGTATGCGAAGATGGTATTTCATTTCTCGACGTGTCCAAGACAATTGGAACCAACCACCAACCAAAATCCAATAACCAAATTCCGAAACGCCTCTCCACATGCCATGCCAGGTAATAACAATATGCTAGAATAACGCTGATGATAATGATGATGATGTGCTGTCCCCTTTCGCCATATCCAAAAAGGCGGGAGGGGCATTGTGTAACAATGGAAAGGAGATGGGTATGTAACGATGCAATGCTGAAGAACACAAGATGAGAAGAAAAAAAATAAAGAGATGTACACGGTGGGTTTTCCGGCAAAAGTATGACCGACACCTGAAGGGGTAATAATGCCGAAGGCCACATTGTGTTCCAGGTTGCCGCACCAATGTTCTCGACCAACGAACAAACCCCTAAAGCCGAAAATCCCGAAGGCTCGAGAAGACTTTGATCAGGCTGCTGTCGCGTGGTGGCTCATCGGAGGACATTGGGCTGAATTTCCGCGGGCGATGAGCAACAAACAATCGATCTGTTCGCATGCAGTTTTTAATTCCTCCGGCAGTTCAATCGAGTGCATCTCGAAGAGCATCGAACCATCTTGGTAACAGCAAAAAAGCGGGAGTTGACGGACCCACTCCCACGCATAGTGAACGGGGGGCTTGTCTGCCATCCCAGAGCGGCGGCGGCCGATCGAATTCTTGACACCGAAAAGAAAAACTCGAGCAACCAGTGGGGAGAATTTCTATCCAACTTCACTTGCGGTAAATAGTGCCCGCCAATTTCGCTGTGAGCTGGTGGATATCGAGCAATGACCATACCCCTACTAGGTGCCGGACATAAATGGCCGACACGCTGCAAAAACGCGCATGGCAGTAAGACTTTGTCAGTCGGGACGAAGGGGTTCGGCGAAATGTGACGTAAAAAGTTGCTCTTAGCTCCTTAGGACCAAATGCGGAGAGTATTGGTTCCCGTTCGAGCCAGACATGTTTTATGCGTCGGGGTCTGGTGCTGGTGGATCTTCAAGATGCGCCAGCTATGTCGCTAGCACGTGTAAGTGACGGCGACCCATCGAGCAGGCACCCCGTCAGCTCCAACCACATACGGCTTCGTGCTCGTCTTACGGGGAGGAAGCGCCCACCGAGCTCGGCCTGGCTTCTGATCATCAAGTTTGCCACATTTCCGCATAGCCATCTCCATAACCGCAATGCGGATGAAATCAGAGTTCTCGCGCATCTCGCGCTGTCTTGGCCCAGGCATAGGATACTCTGATTTGGCGCTGGAAGGTTGCTGCGCTTGCGGCGTGGATGAGAGACCGACAGATGGGCAAGGGACCCGGCCGGAGGAAGCAGGGGAGCCCCGGGCTCGCTGGACCCTATACGTTTGCATCTGAATAGACGCCGTGAACACTTTGGTAGTCGGCGCTTGGGTGGCAGAGTGAGGCTGCTCCAGCCGGACCGTCGTAGTCGGGTTAAGGTAGCGACGCAGAGCGGCCGTCGGCTCCTCTTCGAGCAGCGGAGGCCTGCGTTCATCGGTAAAGGGGACTTGTGGGTCGAGTGTCAAGATCGATCGGGTAAGGAAGTCCTCTGGGGGAATGGACGGGAAGTTGAGCGTCGAAAAGGACTTGGCAGCTTGACGAAGCGCACGCAATGACGCAGTAAGGTTCGACTTGAATACCGACTTGAAGGGTCTGAAACCGAGCCTGGAGTGCTTCTTTTCCTCCACCTCTTCGCGCTTGTCCTCAAAAACGCGGAAATCCAGCTCGTCATCCACAATTTCGGGAGATGATAATGGGTGGCCCTCCAGCTCTCCCGTGGGGGATAATACGGGCTTCAAAGACCGTCTGGTTGGGTGGATCTTGCGTCTCCTGTGCGGTGCAGGGGATGTTTCCATTGACGAAAGCGTATCGGTGTCGAAAGAATCGCTGAGCGATGGCGTCGAGTCTGAAGAGAGAGTCCTGGACGAGAGTAAAGACCCAATGTTGCTATCGCTGATAGAGGAAGAATCATCGTCCTCCAAGAGCTCAGGTGGTGTCAAAAGCAGGTCCAAAGGGCCTTTGTTACCCAATGAAAGACTGAATTCCTTCTCAGACTCGTGTGACTGGGCAATGATGGCATCAACTGTCATCCTCCTCTCCCGAAGAGTCTTGGCCTGACGAGCGCTTCGGGCAGCCCTTGGTTTTGGGATGCTCGTCATGGCAAGTAGGGCGGCCACCGAGGGTGGAATAGCATCGGGGGAGTGCACATCCCTAGGACGGGGCGACGAGTGATGTTTCCGGTCAACATGGTGGCGACGCTGCTTCTGCTGGTGGGCAGCGTCGCGCGACCTCGGCCTCACGGGAATCTGAACAGGGCTTGAGGGCATTGCCTGGACGTAGGAAGCGGTAGAAGGCATTTCAATAACAGGTTTCGTAGTGTTGTTGTCGGTGTTAACGTATCTGCGTGATGTTTCCTGGGCATCCTTAACACGAAGAGATCCTGCTTCTGGGTGCCAAGAAGGAGATGGTGCCGATGTCTTGATAGGAGTTGTCACAATTGGATCAATTGTGAAGTGGTCGAGTTTCGAGAGTGGTGGGCGAAGATGCATATGTGGAGGTTTTGTTGTTTGTTTGTCGAGTTCCTGCTTGGGTTGGGAGGAATGACGTTGAGGTTGCCGCTGGCGCGAGATAAGAAACGAAGAGGCAGTGATCATGATGAAGAACTGAGGTATCGGCGCAGGCGCGCTTCATTAATACCTGTAAGGACGGGAAGGTGGGCGTCAGACGCAAGCTTTGCCTTAACATGGAGTGGCAGCCAATGGCGGGTGTGTGTGTGTCACTGCCCGGTGGGAACAGGAACCTGACAGAAGTACCACAGAAGGCGGGCGGGAAGCTCTCGGGCCACACGCCCGTATACTCTCAGCCAACCCGAGGCGCTGGGATTTGAGGCGATTTGGAGCGCTGGAGCCCTGGCGAGGCTTCTCTCAGTGGGAAACTCAACAGATTGAACACCAGATTGGATGGAAATTAGGTGCGTGCCGGGCTCGCGTGTTTGTCGGTGCTGTTGCTGCCGTTGCAGGGGGGCCAGACGACGCCGGAGGGTTCAATCGAGTACGTAAAAGTGCGTCCGGATTGGAAGGTTCCACGACGGGGTGGCTTCTAACGGGATCCACCGATTCGGGACCCTTTTTTTTTCTCGAGATCGATTGGGTTCGGAAATTACCCCCAGTTTCAGGAATTGCAAACGGTTCGTAGGAAATAAGGATGAGTCGAAAAGATGGTGTTGTTGACAGGTAAGAGTTGCAGACGGGAGGTGAGATCGGTGCAAGAGGCCGAAGGTCGAGTGAGCGTGACGTGCCAGTCCGTGGGATCTCTTATCAATCCCAAGTTGGATGGGAGTGCTCGCCTCTTACACTTATCTCGGTTCTGCCTGCCTGGCGCAGCTCGTTGGCGTCACCTGGAAGACCACACCGGGTGCTGGGTATCAAGGTCTCACGAGAAGTACTCAGATAGTCTTGCTGCAGCGTGATCTCGTTTCCAGTTATCCAAGCGAATGCCCAACCAGTCCCTGGCTTGGCTGAGGTGTGGCTTGTCGCTACCCTATCGTGCTCTGTGAACCTGTACTGCTTTGGCAGGGGGTAGTAATTGGGTCGGGTGCAGTGTCGGTCTTGGTGATCAGTCAGCGTGTCGTATTGAATATCTGCCTGCAACCTATGTCGAGAACAAATAAAGGCCGGCCAAGTTTCGAAAGTTGCATCCACACAGACACGGACGAAAATCCAGATCGACTTTCATATGTACAAGGACGCCGTGACCTTGATACATAAACTTTGTCGGCGATTCATGATGGTGGACACCAGCTGATAAGACACATCGGGGGGAGGACATGGCTGGCCTGTCATGGTGTCGGACAACTATCTTGCTCCCTTCCACATGAGCTAGAGAGGTGTAACACGTCCAGTCGCCGCCCAGCTTTGTGACTTCCCAGCTCCCGCTTCGTGGTCTCGTGGTACAGACCCCCAAGGCCCAAAAATGGCAAAAAGAAGACATGATAAGCCTGGAAGACATCAGCCAAGCATCTTAGCATGTACTACATGGGTATCTACCGATCGCACTGCGACAGATCATTGCCAATTGATAAGGGAGTAAATGTATGTCTTATAACCTCCAGAGTGCCATCATGAAGTTATTACTTTGGGCCAGTCTTTCGTCAGTCTCTCCAAGCAAAGGCCATTGAGGTAGGTCGTCTTCCAGGAAGCCATCGATATCTTTCTTCATCGACTATAAATTCCTCGGAGGGCTCCGGCCTGCCTAATACGACTTGAAGCTCTATCAAAGGGTACTTGGCGGCGGGCGGGCTTGTGCGAGAATACCTCTACAAGCCTGTCTTGGCCCGTCCAGCAGGTATCGCTCGTTGTGGGGGTTCCGCCTCTTGTCGTTCTTGTCATTCGGGCGAACACACCTTGTCGTGTGTCCTGCATCGGTATGACAATGCGCAGCAGGTGAGACAGACTCTTTACTTTGATATCGCGCTTCATCGAAATCTGTCTTAGCTCAGCTTCATCGATGCCTGGTACCTACAAACACCTTTGACTTTACAGCAAAATGAAGAGTCGTCGTTGAACCGCGGCAAGTGGGCGCACATTCCCCTTTTCGCAACGAATCGAATTTGTGCCGCTTCCAAACTCGGGGTTCGAACATTGTGGAGGACCGAGACAAGAGCGGATCACTGCAAAAAGCGGAGCGACTGACCAAGTGGGTTCGTCCGGCAGCTCAGCCGACGAATTGGCGGATTGAGAATTCCGACCACCGTCGAGCGCGCAAGTTTGGAGAAGCTCGCTGCCCCCAGCCCAGCCTTCGGATCCGGCGGCTGCGCAAACTGTTGGGGTTGCGCACCACGGGTCTGGGAATCGACACATCGCAGAAAGGCCCAGCTGAGCCTTGGGAGTTTTGCAGACAGTCAGACACCAGCCTCGTGGATGGCTGTTTGTCTAGCAGCCCAATTACACATGAATCTGATATCAGCCGTTTTCGGGAAGTATACACGTACTTTCTCGATGGTCTAGCCCTTCCGGGACTAACCCGTAGCCTTCATCTGTCGCTGCCGTGAAACAAAATGCACGTCAAAATTTGCGCTGTTCTCCATGACACAAGTTGGGTGGACCTCGTATGGCTTCTTTCTATCTTTTTTTTTTTTTCCCTCGCCCAGAGCGCCAAATTGGCCGCCGAGGCTCGAAAATCTCTCAAACTTGCCCCGAGATTCGGGGACCCTGGATGTTCTCGAAGATTTCCCCAATCATGCATCACTACCGAATCCCGACACCATTCTCGGGGTCCATAACATGCGGACATGCGGCCATCCGGACAACACGGCATCGGTCGAGTCTCCTCCGTCCCCAGCCGCCAACTTCTCAAAAGAATTCCCCGAAATGATGGGTCCGTAGATGCGGTGAGGTTTCTCGGCGCTGCGCAGTCCTGGACTCCGGGATATTACCGTCAACGAACGACACAACAAAGGCGATAACACTGGCAATCCTGCACCCCACACGCCGCCATGAATGCCGGTTCTTTGATGCCCCACCCCCAATAACACATACACTACATACCAAGGGTGAATAATACACCTCTGCAAGCATTCTGTTCGTTAGCGCGGTGAAATCGCAAATGGCGAAAACTTTATTTTCCTTCACAAGATGCTGGGTATGTCTGCTGCCAACAAGTTATATTCTGTAAATCGGCGGTACTGCGATAACGTAGTAAGTGCCAGCAGTAGAGTACAATCCAGTATTGATGTGTTTGTTGTTTGTTGTTTGTTAATTTGGTACCTTGATCAGGTTGCATAGGGAAGTTTTGGAGCTCTTGTTGGCCTTTTAAGAGAGAAACCGCGACTGTCCTCTGTTGCTTCATTCTATCTCCTCCAATGCCTTCAAGACTGGAAGATTAACCTTCAACAGTACAATACCCAATAGAAAGCTGAAATCCCCCAAAATAGTAAAGCTTTGGGAAGTCTGTACCAGACTAACCAATAAGCTAGGACTGGATTGCATGTAGTGTAGAAGACGGCGCGGACACTTCAACACTGACAGGCGCCGGGATACATGCCTTCTACTCCGGAGATAATTCCCATTTACAACTATGCATATCATCCAACCACTCTCCTCGCCCACGCCTACACCACGCTAACACAAGTGATCGGCATCAACCAAGATAACTTAAAAAAAAACCTTCGTCGTTATCTAGCAAAGCCAAGTGGAAGGCATGTCAATTGTCTCGTCAATCTTATCAACAGGGTCGAACACAAAGAGAAACCTGAGCCTACTGGCCTACCACTGGATGGGTTGCACCCCCAACAAGAGAAGATCGATCCACGTGGGAGATGAAGCCTCACACCACCCACCCATCCCTTTGACTCCCCCGTCCACTCAAAAGACATCAAACATGAAGGGCTCCACCATCCTCTTGCTGAAGTGGTGGGCATGAATGCGGGGTGCATTAGGCCTGGGCAGACCTGTAGCCCAAAGCGCTCTGAAAAGTGAGATTGATGATGAGGCCGGCTAATGCGTTCACTAGTTATTCTACATTGACCAGACGTGCCACACTACAGGCAGCCCAAAGAAGACACACCTGTGTGATTGTAGAGGCACATGTTCTGAGATGTGAGTGTTTATATCAAGCGACGCTCGGCTCTCCTGCCCATTGATTGACCCGGCCACAGAGAACCAAGCGAGTAGGATAGGGCGTTCGATGAAAAAGGACTCAAAAAGAATACTCCTGTTGGACAAGCACGAGATGGCTCCAGATCCCTAGTAAATGACACTGAAAGACTTTCGCTCGGTAAATTACAGATTCTCCGAGCCAAGTCAAAACGGACAAACGACCTTCTGGAATTGTTCTTTGCGCCGAAAGTGGGCTTAGGTAGTAGCGTGGCAGGCCTCGGCTCTTCTCATGATGCTGTGGCGCTCCTGGCGCTTCCACAAAAAGTCAGGTCACAGATATGTAACGCAGCCATGGTAAACGTACTGTAACATTGACAGACCATGTCTCCACCAACCCCATCTGTCGGAAAGTTTATCGAAAGCTGTTGTTGTATCCAGCATCCGAATTGAGAAGGCAGTTTGTCTGGAGAAGAAGACTAGACCAGGGTAGTAGTAGAAGGGATTACATGTGCGGTGTGTTGAGGAACTATTTAACAGTAGCGATCCATACCGTTGGTAGCCGTATTACGCGCAGCTTATATTCCTTATCAGTCGACTGAACGGATCAAAGGGTAAAAGAAGTCGTGTCATTATTTCTTTTCAGGCACTGACCGAATGGCAGGTACGCATGGTGGTGTAGCATCGAGAAGAATTTCCGTGGGGAGAAAAGCTTATCTTTGGCGCAACGTCATAATCCATAGAGGTTCCGGACTTTACACTACAATTGCTAATTGTTCTCAGCCCTCAGCAACAAATTGCTTCGAGAAGCTCGCGTGGTAGCAGCTACAGGAAGCACACAGTGCTACTTGTGGCGAAAGGTAATTTTGACTTCTCGTCCATAAGCCTCAAACCGTGGCCACAACAAGTAGGTGATCACGCTCCAGTAAACTTGCACAATTGTTTACATTCATGAAAACGGTGGGAACATCTCCACGACACTCAAGACGTCCTCAACCCCAACGAAGCACGTGGGTATAACACAGGACAAAAAAGTCCGGGGTCACATACTACTCTCAGTAGGTATCCACCTACACACACACCTTCCTTCCAAGAGCCGAGAAGAGTCCCTCCATTGTTCAATGCTGTGCTTACCAACACCCAAATAGGAAAGACAGAACTAAAGAGACCGCTCGAGGAAAATTTTCACAACACAAACATGAAGTAGCGGGAGCTCAAAGAGCTGCCCTGCCTGCCCTTGCTGACAAGGGAACCGGCCAACAGCGGCTTGGGGAACAACTTGCTTCCTGGTACTAAACATAAGACTTCATAAGGTTATGGCACGATGTTGAGTAGCATGGCATCATGCGCCCCCATCGTGTGTTGCTGACTGACAAAAGTCTCATACTCTTGCGGTAAGAGTTTGGCAAGGATAATATGTGCACCACAAGATGCTTCTCGAGTTTGTATAAATCTCGATCCCAAGATCATGATATCTTTGAGGCAAGCGAGTGTATCATATGCACGCAACGCATTTTGGCTGAGAGAACGTGGGGGGAGAATAGGCGGCCACACATAATCCGGGGAATAATGTCCGGTAAGGCCGATCGATAATGTCCAGAAAATCAAATGAAACAGTCATGGTCCGTGGGCTTATCGTGGAGGGAGATTGACAGGAGTAATACTTCGTACCCTCGAAGAGGAAGGTGAAAGGAGGGATACATGAGACACAGACAAGGACAAGGTTCGTTGTTGTTGTTTTGGTAAGGACTTCGCAGTCCAATACTCCGCCTTTTTTGTCTCTTGCCGTCATCAGATGCCTTCACACTTTCTTCCCATTATACCCTACGCTGGCTTATCCCGAACGGACGTCAAGCCGCAAGGAGTTCCACTTGGAGTTATTCCGTAGGATGAACATTCAAACATGAAAGATTCACTTGACATTAAGGATGCTCCTTCCCGTTTGCGGCAGCCAGAAGCATAGCACGAAAGAATACATCCGTACCTTCCAAATTATTGAAACATGGGTTGCAGGTAGCTGAGTCGTACCTTCCTTCGACTTCCCACCGTAGTCGCGAAAAGAAGAACCAAGAAGAGAAAGAGAAAGAAACGTGCAGTACTAGCAGGCTGAGTCACCGGCCTGGCAGTCAGTCATTGGCTCACCTAACGCAGGACCCCGAGAATTACAAAGTGGCCATGGTCGTATGTTGCTTAGGTAGATCAGTTGCGCCTGACACTGCCTCGTATCTTCCCTTTTTGTTGCCTGGCTACTGGAGTGCGGTATTCGATGACTTATCTTTTGTCAAGTCGCTTGAAGATGCTACTTACGGATGCTAGAAATATCATTGTGAGGTATCTTGTTAGTCGTCCCAGTTACAAAGGTAGGGTGACTTGGACACTACGTGAACACTCACTCCTTAAAAAAAAAGATGAAACAAAAAAAAAAAGAAGAAGAAGAAAGCTTGAGTTTAGTAGACACTTGAGACCAGGAGTTCCTCGAGATGTACTGATGAGCCAAGTAGTACGCAACAGCCATCCTGAGAAAGTGAACCCAGGGACGACAGGCAGATCGCTATATGATATGAAGCCAATCATATGGGGAGAAGGGACCTTAGTCAGTTTGTCAGTCACTGCCTTGTGTTGGCTTCTTTCCTCACAGATATCTTGTACTGGTGTCATTGGGACAAGTGTCCAAGCGGGAGCAATGATCAGGATGACTTACCCAGACAATCATAAGAGACTAAGCGTAGTACAAGATTGTTTTTTTCTTATGTCATAGCAGTTTCATGGGGAAAGAAGATCGTTTTTGTCCAGTCACTTGTCTGTCTTGAGGTCCTCTCACTCGTTCAACATAGTTTATCTATCGAATGTCACAATTTTCGGTCTTCTCAGTGTTGGCATGTTGCTTCCGGGGTTTAGACAGCTCTCTCTTGTCAGTCAAGGTTCATTTGACCCATTGAAATGTCAAGTTTCATCAATCTCACCGGTTTTCATGTCCCCATCCTTTCTATGATGATCTATGTTGGGATGGGAAATAAGGAAAGTCTTGGCAGAAAATCCAAAGAGTCAGCAAAAGCACAATATAATACATTTAACTCCAAAAAACCTTTACTCCATAGTCTTTCAAAGAGCTCTTGTAATCTTAGGGCGTGTTTGTTTCCCCTAAAATCGGCTCTGAAGTGGATTTTCTAAAGTATTCTTCAGAGGAACAGCACAGACCCTCCTAAACCGGATTTTGACGGTAAATACCGAGATTTTGAGGTCTACCCTGTTCCTGTTCAAAACCGCATTTCAGACCCCCGTTTGGCGCACAAGAATCCCACATTTCTAAAATTTTGTATTTATAAGTCTATAGATCGATATAATAGTAGATTGTACACTTTTACACCTATCTCCATACCCTTATTATTATACTAAAGATAGTGAATAATACCGGCTAGCTCCTTCCTTTTATGTAGTTTAATTAAATTATTAGTTAGATTGCTAGTTAGTATATTAATTAGAATACTAATTAAACGGCTAGTTAGATAGTTAGTTAGATTATTAATTAAGTGACTATAGTTATTAAGAAAAAGAGGAAGTCGTAGTAGTAGACCGATGCCTAGGAAGTAATATTATTTATAGTATTAAATAATATAGTCGATAATGGTTTAATTAGTTAAGGCGGTTATAAGGAGGTAGTATATAATTCGATTCTTAAAGTTCTTTATAATAAGTATAGTATTGAGTTCGATTTTATATAAGTATATAATAAAGTAAATTATTTTAAGTATAAGTAACTGTCAGGATGCCAAGGGACCACCGCTTCGGGCACCGGGAACCGGCCGGTATAGGTACAAAAGGAGACTCGGGACCGCCGGGGATGGAACACCACAACGCTACAATACCAACGCTCTCTATCGTTTTACTAAACTCTTACCCAAAAGCATTAGGACGACCGATACCTCCTCTCGCCTTATTAACTTCGAACTCGGGAATATTAAAATATTTAACAAGATAAAGTTACGAAAGGGACACTCCAACGCCGCATTGTAGCGGCACGCTAGTCGGGAACTCTATAATAATTAGCTATATCGGAATAGAATTTATATAAGTATAAAAATAGTCCGAACGGGCGTCTTTTATTATAGTCGGTAACTATTAATATATTTTTAAATTAACCTTTAATTTAACATCCTCTACATATAACTACAATTATAATTACCTTAACCTACCTTTCTCTTACGTTTTAATAAATTAATAATTCTTCCTCCGGGAGTTAAACCAATATTATTAAAATATATATATATAATAGTTAGTCTATTTCCCAAACCGCTAAAGCAATCCCTCGCCTCTCTCGTACTATTATTCCTTTAGTTACTATTACTAAAATCGCGTAACCCCCTCCGCCTTTATTATAATAGTACTAACCTACTATAAAATTTATTAAAAAAATAATAATAAAGACTACCCTCCTATACTATTCTAGACTCCCTACTAATACCCCTAACCTACTAAAACCGATAAATTTATATATAAATAATAATTATTCGAATTTCGGTTCGCTATTATTAAACTCCTTTTAAATTACTTTCTATTATAAATATCTTAATAGAATTAACTCGCTTTTGTAGGCCTCTCCGAATAAAACACTATTAATAATTACCCCCCTATCCCTACTAATTTCTATTACTAAGACTACTTCTTTTATAATTAAGCTTATATTTCAATTATACCTTCCCCTATCGCCCCTTCTCCTATAATTATTACTACAACTATTCTCTTATTATTTATAGCTTTACCCGCCCGTACCGAATATCGTCCTAACTATAATATTACTAAATTTACGGACGAGAATTTCTCTCAATTCTAAAATTATTTTTATAATATTAATATATACTTTTACAAATATTCCTATACTTTACTTTTATTTACTATTAATTATATTGAAGGTAACCTTAAGAACGCTTAAATTAAATATATATTAGCCCTTCGGAGGAAATCTAATTATAATATTATTCGTAATATACTAACTTAGAATAACCTTCGTACCTTCTTAGAAATAGAATATAATAGTAATACTTAAACTATTAAATAGTTTATTTTTAATAAATTCGAACGTATATAATAAGGTACTTCCGAAATAGTCTATAATTTCTATAACCGCTACTATACCGAAGAATTTAACCTCTTCTACAATTAGCTAGAATATATTTGAATTATTACGTAGGTTAATCGGCTATATCCCCTATTCAAATAAAATATCTTCTCAACGGCTAGTATTAATATAATAAATAAAATAATAGTGTATATAGAATAGTTAGAGGGCCTAGAAAGTATCGAACTATTTATATTATATTATTAGAATTAAATATTTTTAAAATATATTTAACTATCTTTTTTATTTTAATTTACCCTTATTTCCTCGTCGAATATATTCCCTCCTTCGTCCCGTAATACTAATCCCCCCGATTTATCCTATTGTCCCCTCTTAACTTTTTCAATAAACTTTAATTTTATTTACCCCTTCTATAATTAAAACAATTATATATATAATTATTATACTTAACCGAAGCCGCCAAATACCTACTACAAATATAGTATAACCAATTATTTCGTATCGACGTACTAAAACCGAATTTACTTTAATTATAACGAAGCTAACTACCAGTAATAAAACTATCCTATTCCTACGGGCGCTCCGTTATATAGTATAAATACTATACTAATTACAATTAGAATAGCGGCCGTACTTACTTAAAATAATATAAGTAGATTGTAATTATACTTAGAAATAATATTATTAATAAAGATTTATAGAAATTAATAGAATATTTAAAGATTAATAAATTTAAATGTAAAACTAAATTTAATTAATAAATATTTATACCTATTAAACGTAAAAATTAATCCTATACCCTATCGTTTTATTAATTTCTCCCTTTAATCTATTTTTATATATAGTATAATTATTTATTTTATTAAAATATATAATTCTTATAATATTAAATGGATAAAATAAATTATATTTACTATTATTAAATTTCTAATTATAGAAATCATCCTTAGCTACCCCTAACTTTATAAATAAAATTTGAATATTAATTAGTAGTAATAAACATTCTAATTCCGTATTAAGGTTAGCGACCTAAAATTAAATATAGCGTTGGTAAAAGAAGTATATAATGCTATAATTATTTTAACAAAACCAAAGTAGGACTTAATTCCTATATTAGACTTTAAAGAAATAATAAGGTTAAAAGAGGGTTTTTACCCTCCAATATATACAAATATCCTATTCGAAATCCCCCCTTTCTTAGTAATAGAATTTATAACCCTACTTATTATTCCGGAATTATCTAATACTTTATAAACCCCTACCCCCTTATCGAAAATCTTCCGGATTATATTTAACGGTATTTATCCCCTACTAGTACCCCTACTAGAATTAGTACTACTAAAATCCCTGGAATTACTAGAAGAATTAGGGGGTGAATCCGTTATTTTTAAACTAATTATTCCGTTAGAATATAACGAATTCCAATCGGTTTTTAAAACTTCAGTAATACCCCTACTTTAATATAATCGTTTAGAATATTATATTAATTTAATCAATAGAGAATCCGTACCTTAGGGACTAATCTATATACTTAATATTAAAGAATTAAAAGTATTATAAAAATAATTATCCGAAATATTCTAAGAAAGGTAGATTCGACCCTCTATTAACCTAGTAAATACTCTTATTATTTTTATCCCGAAGAAAAGCGGAAAGCTAAGGCTCTATATTAATTCAAAACGCTCAATAAAATAATAAGAAAAAATCGGATGGCGCTACCCCTTATTTAGGAAATTTTAGACCGGTTATTATTAGTAAAGGTCTTTACGAAGTTGGATTTAAAGAATATATATTATAAAATTTAAATTTAGGAAGGAAACGAAGAGAAAATAGTATTCTGTACAAAGTACAAGTACTATAAGTTCTTAATTATATTAATAGGATTAATAAATATACTAATAACATTTTAAATATATATTAATAATATATTAATAAGGTTAATAAATACTATATATATCGCTTACCTTAATAATATTCTAATTTATAATAAGAATAAAGAAGATTATAATAATTATATTAAGGAAATCCTTTAACGATTGTAAAATCAGAACCTCTACATAAATTTGAATAAGTACGAATTTTATACGAAGAGGGTATTATTCTTAAGCTATATCTTTTCGCCGGAGGGTATTTTAATAGACCTAAAAAGAATTATAGTAATTACAAATTAAGAAGCCCCTAACGAACGTTTATAATATTTAAATATTCTTAGGGTTTATAGGGTTTTATAAATACTTTATAATATTATATTTAAAAGTAACCGTACTTTTAATAAAATTATTAAAGGGGAATAAATAGAGGGTATTCGGATTAATAAAGGAAGCGGAGAGGGTATTTATAGAATTAAAATAGTTATTTTAAAAAGTACTAATACTATATTACTTTAATCCAATATTAAGGATTTAAATAGAGATAAACGTATTGGACTTTATAATTAGGGTAGTTCTTATATAACTATATAGCGATAAATAGTATTTGGTTATATTCTTTTTAAAGAAGAAATTACTAAAGGAAACGAAGTACAAAATTAGAGACGGAGAATTATTAGCAATTATAAAGGCATTAAAAGTATAGAAATAGTGTTTATTATATATAGATAAACTATTTTTAATAATTATAAATTATTTTAATTTATAGTACTTTTAGGAAAAGGAATAGGCGAATACGAAATAGAATTAGTAAGTATTAGAACTAGTAATATATAATTTTAGGATAGAATATTAGTTAGGATAATTAAATTTAATAAACGGACTATTAAAGAAGTTATAATTATAGGGGGTAGAACCGGAAGGAGGAAGTAAATACTTATTAATTAGAATTATTAAAGGGGGTAAAGCGAAAGGACGGGTAATAAAGGACGGCCGAGTAGCGAAGGTATTAATAAGAAGGGTAGTCTTAATTAGAAAGGAGAGTTGAAGGGTAATAGCGGAAGAATAGGAGTAATAGTAGGACAATATTAAAGGGGAAATAAATTAGGAATCGGAAGGGGAGAGGAATAAATTATATAAAGGGTAGAAGAAATAATTAAAAGCGGAGGAAAAGGACGGGAAGGAAGGGGTATTAATAAAGAGAATAAAATTTATAGATAAAACCGCTACTAATATAAAAAGGGAAACGAAGGGGGTAATTATAAGAAAAATAAGTATATATATAATAGTAATAAAAGTATAGAAAAATAATAAGCACTTACTACTAATAGGGCAATAATTATTAGAAGCGTAGAAAGAAGATTTATTCATTATTAGAAAATTATAAAAGGATAGAGAAGGATAGAAGCGAATAAAGAATCAAAAGATAGAGGAAAATAGAATTCTACAATACTACTACTAAATTTACATTCTAAAATATATAAGAGCCAAACTATTCTATACTTATTATAATAATATAATAATTAAATACTTAAATTAGAGAAAAATATTAAAGCAAATTAATTAATTCTATTATTAACCTACTATCGCAATTAATATTAAAGCTTACGTTCGCAAATACTTAGTATATTAGAAAACTAAACTGTATAATTACCGACCCTATAACCTTTTAAGATTACTACCTATTCTTATAATCCTTTAATAAAATATTTTATACAATTTTATTATTAGCCTATTAGAAATATTCGACCCTATATTTAACCGGACCTACAATACAATTTTAATTATTCTTAATTATTTTATTAAATATACTTTATATATTCCTACGCAAAAGACGATCGACGCTCAATAATTTACCTTCCTCTTCTAATAAAATATTTTCTAATAATTCAGCCTCCTAAATTCTATTGTTTTAAATAGAGGTAATCTTTTTATTAATTAATTTTGGAGAATATATTATAAAATTTTAAATATCCGTAAGCGTCTTAGTACGGCCTAGTACCCTTAAATAGATAAGTAAATAAAAAGGCAAAACTAAAATTTAAAATTATATTTTCGAATCTTTTATAAAATAGAATAGACTAATTAGGCCGAAAAGTTTATACTAACCTAATAAACGTATAATAACTATTTCTATACTACTATTAGAAAATCCCTATTGGAATTACTCTTCGGATATTATCCGCAGGGGCCTATAGACCCGGATCGGAGGCGAAAGACAATACTCCCTATAATAATTACCAACCGAATTGCAAAATTACTTTAAAGTCGAATAGAAATCATCGAAACTTTAAAGATTATTAATTAAAAATATATAAAGTAATATAATAAAGCCTAAAAACCGAAGGAGTTCGATATAAAGAATTAAACCTTATTTAATACGAAGTATATTAAATAATAAAGCCCGAATATTAAATTAACTAATAAACTTTTAGGATTATTCTAAATTACTAAAATTATTAAGGATAAAAAGATAGTATACCATTTTATACTCCTAGTACAATACCGAATTTACTTAATATTCTTAATTACTTTACTAGAATTATATTATAATAATTTAACTACAATTATACTATAAAAAAAAATTATAAATATTAAGGAAAATAATATTTAGTACAAAATTAAATCGATTATAAAGTATCGAGGGTCCGGCTATTAATATTCATTCTAAATTAAATAGAAGGGGTATTCGGACAATAAGAATTCGTAGGTTCTACGAAAGGATATAAACTACCTAGGTTTTTTTAAGAATTATAAAGTAAGAGAAGTATAATAATAGAAAGACTAAAATAGGCTAAATACTAAATTAATAAAAATTAATTAAATAAAGGTAGGAGAATAATAAATATTCGGCGCTTAAAAATATAAAATAAAAATATAAAACGAAGACATATAACGCAAATGTAAAATGTAAAACGAAGATATAAAACGTAAAACGTAGATATAAAATATAAAATGAAAATATAAAATATAAATATAAAATATAAAGCAAAAATATAAAACGTAATTATAAATTAAAAATTTAAAGGGAAGGGATGTAGGAGAGTATAAGAGGGATAGTAGAGAGGAGGGCAATATACTAAAATAGTAATAAGAGAAAGTTAATTAGAATTATTATAGAAAATTAATAAAGTATTAAGAAAAATATAATTTATATTCTCTATTATTACCTCTAAACGAAAAATTCCTCAGCGGTACTAATTATAATCGATATAGAATTAAAACCTATAACCTTAGGAAGAATACTCCTACGTACTACCGCGCCTATCGATATTATTAACCGGTACTACTATATACTATCTACTCTTTATAATCCTCTTAAACGAATATTAATAATTTATTTAATTTTATATCTATAACGTTTAACTTTCCATTAATAATATAGTACTACGGGCCCCAATTGTAATTAGTAGGGAGGGTAATATAAATAAGGGGATTTTATACTAAAATACTTATTAGAAAGCTACTATTACTATTAAAAGGATTACTACTAACGGCTACTAGACCGCTGTTATCCTCGGTATTACTAATAATATAATAACCGAAACTTTAATACCGTTTAATATTAAAATAATTAGCGTAGAATATATTAGGCAAAATTGTAGGAAGGTTATTAGTAATTAAGCGCGCTTATATTATATCTTAGAAAAAGGATATATATTAGTATAGATACTATAAAAGAATAGTAAATAAAAGGGTAATAATATTAAATAAAAGCTATAACTTTAACCGCTATAGCCTATAAAATATTCTAAAAATTATATATATTATAAGGGACTTCCAATATATATTTACCTTATACTAAAGTATATTACAATTTCTTAATAAATTCTAAAGGATATTAATGAGGAAGGAAATAAAAAATAGCGAAGAAGAAAGACTAACCCTTAATCTAATAAATATATAAAGTAATTAACTAGATAGCTTTATTTAAATTAAGGGGGCCGATATCTACGAACGCCTAAACTAAAATAATACTATATCCTATATTAATTAAAAGGTAGACTTTACTATAAAAGATTAATAAAAAACGTAGGAAGATAGAATAATATAATAAATAAAAAATTGAAGAGAAGGAAAAGCGTATTAGTTAAGCTCGAAGGCGAAGTAGCGATTCGTATATAAAACAACGGTAGAAATATATATATCGGTAGTAGGGGCCGGCTCTAATAAAAAGGAGGGGATAATCGAAATAGCTTTAAAACTAAGTAGAAGGGAAAAGTTAACGAATTCGTCGGGGGAGAAATTAATAAATATAATTATAGAAGTAAAATTATAAGGAAGAAGAAAGAAGAGTAAAGAAGGGAGGGGGAAGGGGATATTATATAAATAATAGAGGAGGTCCTTATATAAATATAAATTGGAATAGGTAAATATAAAGTAAAATAAGGTAAAAGAAGCCGTAGGTAATAAAATAATAAAATAAAAAGGAATAAATAGAAGGAGGAGAAGCGAATACAAATAGCGGAGAAAGGAGAATAAAACAAATAAACAATAACTATAAACGTTAAAAAACGGAAAGGAAGGAGGTAGAACGAAAGTACGTAACTAGGAATAAACATTATATATTATAAGGGTAAAGTTCGGATAGAAAATACAATAATAAAATTAAGCCTAGAGAAAAAAAAGAGGCAGGATAATCAAGAGGGGAAACTTAATAATCCAGAAATACTAACGAACAATTAAAAAGCGTAAGTATATTAAAGGCGTAAGAGCTTTAAAAAATAAAGAAAAGGGTATTATAAGGGGAGAAGGTACCGACGCCGAAAATTAGAATAAGGGACTAGAAATTCTAAGGACAAAACCTATAAAGGGAGGGATTATATTAAAATACTAAAGGACTACCGCTTCGGGCACTAGGAACCGGCTGGTATAGGTATAAAAGGAGATTCGGGACCGCCGGAAACAAAATACTATAATACTATAATATTAATACTCTTTATTATTTTATTAAATTTTTACCTAGGAGTATTAAAATAACCAATACCTCTTTTCGCTTTACTAACTTTAAATTCGAGAGTATTAAAATATTTGATAAGATAGAGTTATAAGGGGGACGCTCCAGTGCTGCATTATAGTAATATACTAATCGGGAACTTTATAACAATTAATTATATTAGAATAGAATTTACACGAATATAAAAGTAGTCCGAACGAGCGTCCTTTATTATAGTCGGTAACTATTAATATATTTTTAAATTAACCCCTAACTTAACGTCCTCTACGTATAGCCGCGACTATAGTTACCTCAACCTACCTTTCCCTTACATTCTAATAGTAGCGTAGTTAATAATTATTTATTAGCATAGTAGAATAGTTTGGTTTTGGATATAAGGATAGTGTGTATATTGTAGAAGAGTTTGTTTAGAATATTTTTATTAAGGTTAATTAATATTACCCTTATCCTTAATTTAGTTAATAATTTATTATATAATTATTTAGTATTATAGAGTTATAATGATTGTATATAGTTTTACAGTAAGGGGTTGCCCTATAGAGAATTAATAGAGGGAGCCTTCGTTAATAATTAGAGTATTAGTAGGGGTAAGGCGTAGATATTGGGCGCCCTATTTAATTATAAGGAGCGTCCCCCTATGGCTGCGTTATATGAATTTTCTAACGATAATGTGTATAGGGAATTCGTAGTGCCGGTTCATATACACAATAGTAAGAGGAGGGTTGTTTTGTTTTTAGATCCTAAGCGAAAGAAGAAGAAGAGTAATAGCGAAGCTATTATTAATAGTTTTAAGTATTTGGCGGATGCCTTAGTTACTAGGGGTATTAATAATCCTACTTCCGTTATTAAATTGTATTTATATTTTACCGAGGCAGTAAAGATCTTTGCAAAGGATTGGGAGTATAAGATTTATTCGGTTATTAGTATTTATACTTTGCGCGAGTGGAAGGGTTTTAAGGTTAATGTATATTATTTTATAATTATTTTGAATAGAATAAGGTAAGCATATTTTAATATATTAAAGGGTAAATTAGGTATTTAAAATAAGGAGGAGGAGGAGGAAGAGGATTTGTTTATATTATAGTTATAAGAGGAGAAGGATTCTTTTAATACTAATTTAGTTAATATAATTTTATATTTGGTTATTTTATATTTAAATTAGTAAATATATTATATTATAGTAGTTTATTAGTAGTTTACTTAAATAAATAAGGTTCCTATAGATGGGAGGGAGCGGGAAGTAGGCTCAACCCTAGATTTGATTTTTATTATCTTTTTTAACTTTTTTTTATATTGAAACTTTAATACTAAAAAAAATATTATATATATAACAAAAAGTTATCCATTTAATTGCCGAAATAAATTAAATTAATATATTTATTTTATATCTATTTTGAGGTATATTTGTAATTAATGTAAATAATTCTATAAATTACTTTAATTAATAGTACGGGTTATTAAGATTATATAAATAGCGCTAATATTAATTAATATATTAAATATTAAATTTATACTTTTAATAGTAATTACTAATCTTTATACTTTTATATTCGAGAGTACTACTTTTAAGAAGGCTATATTTTGGGAGGTAATCGAGTAATTTGAATTAATAGTTCGATAAATACAATTTTGTTTAATTTAAGCACTTTGAGGTTAGTTTGGGCGGTTGGTACTAAATATATATATTTGCTCCCTTCTTTACTCCCTCCTTTTAATTATTCTATATTTCTCCCTTTTTTTTAAATCTCTTATAGTAATTTTGCTATATCCTTTTTATAATACAGTTACGATAAAGATTTATTTAATTATTTATCCCTTTAATTTTCTCCTAGTCTACTATTGCTATTGAAGGTAAGAAGTTTACTTTCTCCTCTAAAATTTAATAGGCTGCGGGGTTTACAATATTATATTTTATTTCCTTTATTTCGAGGTCGTACCCTTACTACTCCAAAATTTAATTTAATAATGTAGTAGTTGCGTATATTATTTTTATTTACATAGCGGGGTTGAAAGTTGGTAATATGCGATGGATTTTAAACGTCCCCTTCAACCGACCGATTATTTTTTTAATAATAATTTGAATTTGTAAGTATTAAAGGTTATATAACTCTTAATAGGTTATTAGTTTTAAACTAGTACGTTTAGTCTCTTTGAAGTAGTAATATACGTTGTAGTATAGTACAAGGAGTTTAAAACTACTATTATAACTAGCATTAGTTAAATAGATTTATCCTTTAGGGATATTAAAACTATTAGCGTACATATAGTTCAATACCTTTATATCGTTGGCCGACCCTTCCTAATTAAATTATATATATATAATCCTACTAGAAAGGTTATAAATTAATAAAATATTTATAGAAATACTTCCTTTATAGTTACACTATAGTCTTTACTCTTTATACGGTACCCTTACATTAAAGTATGAATTATTGAGAATTCCTAATACTTTACAAAAATATAGGTAGAATTTAGGGTTAGATTAAATTTTATATAGGGTAACCGGCTTAGGGAGTTTAACCTTCCTCTATACTAGTATAAGGTAAGTATTTAGAATTTTATAGAATATATTAGTAGTATATAAATATTTTATATAATAAATACTAATAAAGATTATTAACCGGTATATTATTTCTAGACTAAATCCGAGGGTATATATAATTATACGAAAGGTTAAACCTTATATTACAATAAAAAAAAAGATTAATACCTTCTTATATATTATAGTCCTCTTCCAGCCGGATAAGGTAGTATATTTACCGAACTATATTATTAACCTATAGAAGGTATGCGGCGTTATTTTTAAAAAAATTTTTGGAAGCAGTCCGGATATTTATAAATAAGCTCGTATACTATTAATTAACTATTTCTACCAGTATTTATAGGAATACGGTAGGCCTATAGTATTAAGCTAGTATTAATAAGTATTACAATTACTAATATTGCCCATATATGACGATGGTATAATATTTAGCAGCATTGTATAAGGGCGTTAGCAGGTATAGTAATTAATTTAATCAATTTATTATTAACAATAAGGGTAGTTACGTAGGGGGTTGAAATATAGACTCTACGTTTAGAATACTAACTCAGTAGCTAATTCGATTTTGAATAGTTTAGAATCGATTAATTTAGATTTTTAGTAGATTTACACGATTTTATTAGCCGTTTTAACGAAGTAGGTCAAGAAATTTCAGAATCGGTTTTTAGTAGGGATTTAAGGGTAAAAAATTTCAGTGTGTTTCCAAACACGGCTCTGAAAAAACGGCTCTAAACACTTCAGAGCCCGATTTCAGGGGAAACAAACACGCCCTTAATCATGGATCTCCGCTACAGAGATCTCCTTCTGCGTGCCAAGTAGCTTGGCCATCTCGAAGATAACCACTCAAGCGAGAGCCAGAATCATACGCACAAGTAGGCCAAGCAACAGTGACACTCATGTATATTTGGTTCATTCTGACACACTGGACTCAAGGCGTCTATTCTACCGTGTCATTCTAATTGTCAGCTCTTTAGTTTTACCACAGCCCCTTATCTCGTTGGAAGTTTGGTATTATATTGTACCTTGCCAAGTAATCGTAGGGTTGCTTCAAACTGACCAAAGACAAGACACATTTGGTACGTCTATCAACGCACTGAGCCCTTGAAGTATGCCTATTGTTTGCAGCTGTAAAGCACTACCTTGAAATTATCACATTGGGACAAGTCTCGTTCAACTGTGAACATGTTGCAGGGTGTGTCGCAATCTTGCTTGTAGCTCTATGGACACGACTAAAGAACCCAATAAGAACTTAGCGACCAGATTACATTGGATTGTATCCATATTGGATTTGTCCTTGCGAACGGGCATCTCGCTGGCTTTATGTTATGTGTTTTGTCCCTCGTCAGAAAAACCGAAGAGTTGTTAGTCATAGAAGAGACGGGAGTGATGTCTTCTATGATGTGCCACACAACTGAAATCATGATGAGTATTCACGGCTTGGATGACAGTAGGTAGGTAAGTAGCCCGGCAGGTGCTAACCCCGGCATCGGCACCATTATTTCCTTCCTTCCTTCTTCATTCCGCCGCTGGGATTGCCGCCGGACGCATCTCCGTACCTCTACCTTCCTAAGTCTCCTTCATCAGATCTCATCCAAGCCCCAAATTCCTATGTAAGAGACTTCTGGCTTTGCCTTCCTTCAGTTCCAACCACAACCGCTTGGTCAAATTGCACAACGATTTACAGGACCTGCCGTTTAACCCCTGAAAACTCCAAGTCCAAAGACCTATTGCGTGTCTGGACTGGGAATGGTGTGTGTTGGGATACGTCAAGAGGCCTTTACATGCCTAGTAGCCGGTCTACCTATATGGTATCTGGGAACACTCTAGCCAACAGAAGCAATACAATGCAAACGGCTCGCCGCTGCCAGAAGGATCGGTTATTGTTTCCTGTGCTCTCTCTCTCTCTTATACTCCTCTGGAGAGGTGGTTGGTTATGATCGAACCAACCGTCGGTGATACTTTTGTGCGACTCTTGGTTGAACTCATTTGAACACTATTTATTGACTGACCCCCTTTCTGATCACCAAATGCCAGCACAAATGTAAATAAATTTAGACTGAGACGATGAAGGAGGAGAGCAGTTAAGTATATGATCGTTTCGAGCAAACAAATTTGGATATAACCTCACCCATAGATGCAGGGGCCATCTTGACAGCTTCCTATTGCACACCCGAGTTATGAGTGTAATGTACAACGGCAATAGAACTCATGAAAGACGCAGGGGCAAGAAACAGCAATTTCCTATGCCTTGATGTTGAGACATGGTGTCGTGGTTAGTCAGGTAGTCTTGGTATCCCGCCAAGCAAAACGTTTGATAGTCGGTATATAAAAGTGTTTCTGAAGAAGAGAAAGTAACTCATCCTTACAACTTTAGAGGATATTTTTGCTTGTCTTTCTTGATAACGCGGTTGAACCAGGGACTCCTCATTTTGAACATTTTGGAGTGATATGAATTGAATACCCTATTTGACCTCCCAAACCGGATCTTCACCATGAAAACTATCTTCGCGAGACTGAACACCGCTTAATCACCGCAGTCGCTCGCTTATATACAAGCCATAACATCATCAAATCCATTTTCTTTTCTTCCTCCCACATATCCAAGCCCTAAACGTCATATTCTCCCCTCACAGCCAGCCTAAAGCTCAACCCAACTCAAGTTCTCTGCATTAATTCAAGCAGTAGAAGCCCACAGCTCCCTCATCTGCACCAGTCCCGGGATACTTCCCAGCAACCCCACCACCATCTCGCTCACCAGCCCCTTCTCACTACTCCAATGTACCGTCAACGGCGCCCACGCCAAGTTCTTGGCCAGGTTACCCTTCCAGCTATCCTCCTTCCACCTTTCCTTCGGCTCCAGCGCCAGGAGCCGTCCAATCTCAATCCCGACATACGCAGCCCAGAACCTAGCTGACCACAGATATGCCTTTCCGATGCGCGCGGGTTGCCAACCCAGTACGCCCTTGGAGGAAAGGTAGGCGCCGTTTTCGAGAACTTGCAAGGCGACGCAGAGGGAGAATTGCAAGAGGGAGATGGCTGTCTCGGTTGTGGAGGGGAGTTGCTCCTTTTCCGAGGCAGAAAGGGCGGAAGAAGAAGAAGATGAAGGGTTGCGCTTCGCCCGCCAAACAGCCGCCGCTTTGGCAAAGACGCCCTTGCCCCAGAAGTACATGCCCACCAAAGCCCAGAGGCGGGTCATGGTACGGGCCTCGCTCAGCAGTGTGGAAAGAGCATTGAGGCGCTTGGCGTGGACGAGGGCTTTGGCAGCCGCAGGCGCGACAGCGGCAGCAGTCTTGGAGTCGACCACGACCGCGGTCTTGGCGCCCGGGGGCACGGAACCCGCAATGACGGCGAGCCACTCACGCAAGGACCGTTGGAGGATGGAGCGCGAGAGGACCCCCAAAATTGAGGCGGAGAACTTGGAGGTGTAGCAGAGTAGGAGGAGGACGGTGTCGATGCCCGTGGGGGTGGATAGGCACTTGTTGAGCCGCGCGAGAAAGGCGTCGGAGGCGTAGAGGGCCTTGGCCAGGGCGGCCGGCGACGGCTGGGGCTTCTTTTCGTTGACGGACGTGATGGGCTCGAGGGCGGCGGCGGCGGAGGGAGGGGGAATGGGTTCGCCCGAGGGAAGGTCGGCGACGGGCGCGACGGGCTCCGACGCGATGGCGGGCGCTGAGTCGGACATTATGATTATTGGCTTTGGGATGTGGATAGTTGGTTGAAGATATGCTCAGAAGGTCAAGATGTCGTCGGCTGGAGAGAGACCGTGAAATTGGAAAAGTAAGAACAAAATCACGGGAAACAACTCGGTCGGCTGGAAACTCCCGCGTGTATTAATTGCGGAGAAATTGATATGGGTTATGTCCTTCAAGAAGCTCGCTCGAGTTCGTCCCAAGAGATCAAGACCTGGATCCAAGGAAGATAAAAATCAGATAAACTGGTATGATGGTACGAATGGTCTGGGATTGGTGGTCGGTCAATGTGCCGATGCTCGGTCCGTAGAAGATGATGTGGAGAGTAGCTTGTCAAAGTGTCAAGGTTGTGTACGGGAGGGGACCGAGGCGAGGGGACAAGAAGGGACGAAGAGGGGGGTTCTTTGGACGGAGTCTCCATTACCACGTTTTCCGACTTTATTTGATGAACACAATCTTCAACGGTTCAACAAGGCCCTTACCCATGACTACACACACATTTGCTTGTAGTCAATTCTACTGGGGCAGTTTACGCAGACACACAATTGTTCGCAGTGTAATCATCATCATGAAGAGCAACGTTCAATTTCCCCAGATTCATTCAATTGATTCACTGTTTCCAGGCCGCGCGCACAGTTATCTGATCTTTGTGAATGCCTCGGTCCGCGGGGCAGTGTGGATGCTGTTCGAAACCCCTGTTCCTGTCAGTGGATTACACTTGTAGGGATAACGGCTGTACACGAGAAGTGCAGTCGATGAAGACGCGAGGCCTACAGCTGTCGCCAGACCGTCGTGACATTGGCACCTGGCAGGTCTGTTGACAGACTCCTGAACAACACTTGCAGTATTCATAACGACACTACCACGCCCCCAGCAAGCGTATATCATGAGGTAAAATGTATTCAAATGAAACGAAAGCACAAGATATGAAATGTTAAATATGTATTACATTATCTACTCTATATCCCAATATGTCCAGACCCAATGCTTTCTACCACGCGACCGGCACGTCCAGGCCCAAGGAGTCTTCCTAAAACACACCCTTCAAATGCCCCTTTGTCCTCCCCTTGTGCGCCTTTGGCGCCTTCACATTTACACTCAAGACCCGATCCATCGCGCTCTCCCACACGCCTTCCCCGACCACCGTTGGTATCTTCCTCCCTCTTAACCTCTGATCAATCAACCACATGCCCACCACAAACTCCTGCTTATCCAGCGCCCCACACTTGCGCCGATCCACAAGCTCCCAGACCTCCGCCAGCTCGTCCACCGGCAGCCGGCTCCGACTCCAGATATCCCTAACTACGACATTCACCACCAGATCCGCCTCGGGACCTTCCCGCGCCCGCGAGAGGTCGACCTGTCCCACCGAGTCGTCCGGCGGCGGTAGCGGCTGCCAGTTCTCCGGGTGCTCGAACGCGAAACCAGGACGCAGAAAGAGACCCCTGTTGCTGGCCCAGACGGCTTCGTACCGCCGTCGCTGACGGATTGTCATCTCGTCGCGCCAGCGCCGGCGTGCTCCCTCGTTGTGCGCATGTTTCTTGCCACCTAGGTGCTTTTTGCGGTGGCGGTGCGTTTGCAGGCGCAAGTCTTCGTCGTCCGACAGAGAGCGAGGGGCGCGGAGCGTCTTGAGGAGGCTGGCTGGCTGCGTATGCTCTGTCTGACGGCTGGGTCCTGTTCGGACTGGTAGGCTGTCGGCGGTGCGTTGTGGTATCAACGGTCTGGCGTGAGGAGGACTTTGGGTGCGGTGGCGGAGGTGAGGATGAGGAAGGTGATGATGACGATGGCCACGCCGGGGAGGAGGAACGGGTGGAAGGCCGGGTGATTCCAATGATGTTTGGGTCAGTGCTGTGAGACGTGATGACGCGAGGTTGCTTGCTATCATGGCATTCGTAAGGGAATCAAGGCTCATCTCGGGAGTTGGGCTGGCCCCAGTACTGTAACTGTATAGCCCGGTCCCGGGACGCAAGACAGGTGATGGTCGGGTTTGGGATGCCGGGGACCGCACAGACGCCGGGGTACTCACCCGGGACGCCCTGGATGAGGTGCTGGTATTGGCCCTGTCCAGCCGAGGGCGAACTCTCTCCAGTTCCTTGGTCGGCGTCTGAGGTCGTGGGGATGGGCTAGAGGAGGCTGAGACAAAAGTTTCGTCGGACGAAGTAGAGTTTCGAGACATATGGCGGTCCCCGAGACCGGTCTCAGCGCTTTGTTGAATTGTCTGAGACTGATCCACGCTCGGTGAGACAACCCGAGAACTTTTCCTGATGGTTGGCTTGTTATCAGGTCTCGGGCTGGTAACGGTTTTGTAAGTTTTTGGTACAGCTGGAGAAGATTCAAGTCGCGGTGTCGAAACGACTCTTCTGGGCTGTGGTGAGATAATCTTTGTCTCGAAAATTTGGGCGTGCTGAGAAACAGGCGGCGTTGATGGTCGTTTGTCCGTAGGAACCTCTACCCCTTGCTTCGACTGCACGGTTCGGGGCGTTGCAGGAACCTTTTGCTGGCTCTTTCGCTCACTCGTTCCCTCGAATACTATATCCTTTGCCCCCGTTACCGTGACTTTACCACCCTCTCTGCTAGGTTTGTCGCGGACATCCCCATTACGATTCCGTGTCTCACCTTGTTCCTGATTACTAGATTCGCCATCCCGTCCCATGGCTCCAGTTGGGCTTTTTATCGATTCCACGGTACTGAGTGAAATATCCCTTCTTGGCTTAGGTTTCGGTTTTAGGGCAACCTTCGACTTGCCTGATGCAACGGAGGGCACTCCTCCAGTTCCACATTGGTTTTCGATGCTGAGGCCTTCTGAGGGCGTGGGAGACGGCGACGTTAGTGTCTGATGATGTTGGGTTTTTGATGCCGGACGAGGCTTCTTCTTCTTCTTCTTCTTGTTAGCAGTTTCTGCCTCTGCCTGTTTACCGTCGAACATAGCGACCAAGGACGTGGTGGGTGGAATGGATGCTGTATCCGGATGCTGAGAATCAAGTGCGGGAGGAGAAGGTGTGTTTAAGGTCGCTACACTTGAACTGCGTGTCCGGCCTGATCGGGCATGTTGCTGAGAAAGGACCGGATGCGTTTGTGGATTTGCCGAGCTCAGTGATGGGCTTGGTGATGGCGAACCGGACCTACTGGCCGCCAGAGTTGCAGCGATCCAAGAAACCGATTTGGGTTCAGGACTGGGCTTTGAGGTTGCTGGAGTAGGAGGATGAGAATAAGAGTTGTCGACTGCTTGGCTAGATAGAGAAGCTAGGGATGGCCTCCTCGAGCGCATCGCTGGCCGTTTGCTTGGCGCATGATCGTTTGCCCGATCTTCGACATGTTGTTGTTGCTGTTGCGAGCTCCCGCCGGTGGCCTGACTATGCAGTTCCTGCCTGTTTGTCCTGCCGGCCGATCCAACACTTGAAGTTGAAGATGGCGTTGAGGTGACCACCCGTGATGCTTCGTTCTTGGAGGTGGTTGGAGGTGAGTGCTCTCTAGCAGCGAGGGTGGCTGCCAAGCGTGCCCCGTTGCTGCCACAAACTGTCCTAGAGGTTGATGTCGAAACGGACCCGGTCCCTGGAGTTGGTACCCGTGAACCCCCATGGGGCCGTGGAACGGCGGTATCGCTGCCTTTAGCCGCCGTCCGTTGCTGATGTTGAAAAGCCAGTGTTGCGCCCTTGAGAGCAGCAGCAAGACCGGTAGTAGCGGGATTCGTAGATGCCCCTGTCGGGGACGAGGTTGGGCTGGCAGGACCACGACCATCGCTGGAGGTCACCGACGCAGACATGAAGTTGGAGATTCAGGGATAGTATTGGTGTTGTTAACAGCTAGAGCCTTTCGACTTGCTGCTGACGGGATATCTTGAAAGCCTCGGGTCCCCTCCACGGCGTGACAGCAAAGTGCCAAAGGCAGAAAGTAGCAGAACTGAAACTGGATCTGCGGTCTGCGTTTGGCAACGTGGGTCTTCTCTCTTGTTTTTTTACGTGGACATTATGTCCAGCATAGGAGGAATAGAATGGGGTCGTGGATGGATTCTAGGTTGTTTTAGCGATTGTTAGGCCGTTCGTTTGTTCGGAACCCCGGCCGGTCCAAGTGGAAACTCGGACTATTTTGACGTGCAGCTGAGTGACGACGGACGGGCTTTGGGAGTGATGCCGGCCCGAGTGATGGATGACAACATGCAACAGCAAACGAGTCCGCAAGTAAGGCTCCAGAGGGGCAGCAGAGATGCCCCTGGAAGCGATCCCGATGATTGGCAGGCACGATTTGGCACTTTCACTTCAACTTTCGATCCCTTCCCGTATTGTTGTTGTCTTCCCGCTCTTTGTAAAACTGGCTGTCAGAGGTAAGTCCGTCAGTACCTGCCTTACCACTCATTCGACCGACCACACAACCCGTCTCTAAAGCCGGTCTGCTGATTTGGCCTGATATTTGGGAACAGGATCGCCACGAGTGGTCTCTTCTAGCAGAAAGAATATTACCTACCTACCGACGTTGTACCTACCTACTATTGTGTAAGGTACGGTTCGGGAGGTTACCAGGTGTCGAGCCCGTGACGCGGGCACATCCCGCCAGAGGTGTCAGCTCTATGTAATCCGCAGGCGGTTTCAGCAGGGTCTGTGCGATGTAACAGTGGACCAATTAAGCGGGGCGCCCCTGCATAGCCGCACAGAGGCAGCAGCTAAGCTACTCATGCGCCCTGAACTACAATATAATGATCCTTGGTTCATACCTGGAGATGGAGGTCCAAGCACCTAAACCGTGGAAGTTTTGAATCAAAACACAAAAACAAAAAAAAAAAAGTCCAAAAAGAAGATTTGATGGTCATCGTGCGACGTGGGCCTGATTCGAACAGACGCTCCCGAAGGAACAAGATTTCTAGTCTTGCGCATTAGACCACTCTGCCACCACGCCAATTATTGTTTGAACAGATTGGATGTTGTGTCTACATAGCCCCGTACGGTGTGCAACACATTGACCGAGACCATCGGACGAAAAGACAAGTGGGTGGTGTTATAAAGTGACCGCATTTGGATGTGAGATATTGCAAATCTGTTTTTGCTCGCTTGTCCGCGCAAGGCAGAACCGCTTAGACAGCTTCGATAACCGGAATAATTTGATGCATGGCCAATGATCGAAACAAACGTCCAGAGAAAATTCCTTGAACGCTTCCCATTTCCTTCCACTCATCACTTCATGCTACCTACTTCATCCATACTTCTTCCCACCAACCGCTGAAACGTCCCAAAAACCCAGGTAGATGCAGTAGAAAAAAATAATGAGACAAGAGAAGAGAACGAGAAAAAAGCACCATATGAATGAAAAAGAATCAGAAACAAAATGGGAATCGAAAGCCACAAAATAACAAAAAAACAGAGAATCCATCCAAATCAAGCGTAACCATGCCGTATCCCAATCCTTACACTCAGTGATAATGAGAATACCCATCCTCATCAGCCCATTCGTTTTGCCCGCCCATAATCCTATCCCCATCAGCATCCACCAAGGCGACACGGCCTGCATGCGCTGGTGGTTGCAGTCCGCTCTGCTTCATTGCTCGTAATTGCGCCGCTTGCTGAAGCTGGCTAAACCCAAGTTGTGACTGGCTATGTTGGCTAGCATGCGACTGAGGCCGTGAATCATCCGGCGTCGACCGTCTAAAGCCTCCCAGACTGCGAGCCCCCCGCACCTTATGCAGGTACAGATTTCCAGCCTCTTCCTCAAGATCTGAACCGTCCTCATACGTCTGCCAGTTCTCTGACTCCGACACCGCCGAGCCTGCAGATTCACGGTCGGAAACTTGGCGCACAGGAGGAGGTGGTGCTTGAGGCAAATGCTTGAACGATGACTGTGATGCAGTATAGGAAGTCAAAGAAGAATGGGAAGTGCGAGATGTGTGCGAAGAGATCGAGTTGGAATGACCAGGCCGAGTGGAGGACCTGGAGGAGCCCCTATCATCGTACATATCTTCCGCCTCAACTTCCCGAATAAGGGTGATGCTCGACCTAAGATTAGCACCATTGTAAGGGTTGTTCGGCTTCTCGAGATCCGGAGGTGGTAGGAGGGAACGCATCTTGGGCGGCGGAGCTCTCAGTAATGGAGCGCCCCGGAGCGTTCCGGTCCCATCCACCCTCGATTCCGGCCGACCAGTGATACGGTCTACCGGGGCGCTGTTGATAAAAGTAAGGTTTGAAAGGGGTGCTCGAGCTGGAAGACGGGTCGGGCTACCGGACTTCCCATTTATAGTCGCGCTCCTTGTCGGGAGTGACGGAGTGCTAGCGCTTGGTGTCTTGGTAGGGCTTCTTGGTGGTTGTCCCCTCAATGCGTGGGCACTATCGGCACGGCTCAGAGTGGCGGCCCTTTCTCTGGGCTTGGCTGCCGAAGCAGATACGCCGGGAGTCTTGGGTCTGCTCGTCCCAAGCCCGGTCTTGGGGTCTTCCTCCTCAACGGAATCGAGGAACCGTTCTCCATGAACCAGGAATGGCCGGCCATATTCCCCCTCCCATTGTTCCAAAGCCTTGCGGAGATCCACCGTAACCTTGGGCAACTCCTTTGCAATGCGCTTCCTCATTTTCTCTTCCCGAAGGAGCTTGCCAGGATCGCGCCTCTCGCCCTTCTGGCCCTTCATCAACAAGCGTGAAGCATCCTGGCTTGAAGCTGCCAGTTCCTCGCGGTCAGCAACAAGGCTCTTGTACTTGTCAACAAGAGACAGCAACGGAGCTCTCTGCTCTTTCAAGGTCTCTAAACGAGCGATTTCGCGCTCGTGTGCCTCCAGCAGAGCATCGCTGTAGACGTCAGAGAAGGCTGGGGTGAACTCGAGCATCTCATCCTCAGAGTAGTACAGAGCATCCCACAGCCCTTGGAGCTTGACGCGAGCATCCTCAATGAAAATGTGCATGTTCTGGCGCTTCAGCTCGTTCATGCGTCCCAGCTCATCTTCAAACTCGTGGATTTGTCGCAAGCCGCAGCCACGGTTGCTGTTAAGGAAGGCCTTGCGCACACTCTCGTCCACCCCAAGCTTTTCCCAGAGTTCTCCAACTGTCGCCCTGAGATTGGCCAGACGGTTTTCTCGGTTCTTCTTCTCGTCGGCCAGCTTGTCTTTCTTGGCTCGGAGTCGTTCAATGTCCACTTGGTGAAGACCCAACTGCTCTGGCGCATCCCGGTAGTACTTGACTATAGCACCATCCGTTTGCGCTTGTGGCGTCCCAAGCTCAGCCCACAGCTGGATAATATCTTCTGACACAGACTTAACGGCTGCGACCCTGCGAGTGTACTCCTCAAAGACTCTGGTGAACTCCTCATCCAGCTTCTGCACATATGAGTCGGTCAAATCAAAAGTTGTCGATACTGGCTGATCGGATCCGGTGGGTGGTAGTTCGAGCTTCACAAAGCCTGGTTCCAGGTGTAACGAATACGATTCAAGGGCTTGCGCCAATTCTGTCACAGTGTCAGTACAAGTCTGTGGTTTTTGTGGGAAGAGCTGGCGGAAAACGTACTCTTGATCTCCTCGTACCGCTCTCTGTGCGCCCTGGCTACCTGACTGTGCTTTTCTTGGAGACTCTGGATACATTGGACGAGTGGGTATGTGACCTTGAGTCCATCGTCTTCGAGTGACCGCCGGGCCTTCTTGGTGTCATCCATGGCCGCCTCCATTTGTCGGATTGTTGTGATTATCCCCTGGGCCTCTTCAATCATCTCCTGCTTCTCGTTTGTCACTCGGCGCACCTGATTCTGCAGTGTCTCAGAGAGAGCTGCAAAAAGCTTGTATGAGAGCGGATTAGCCGATGCTCGCCGTGCCTTGTGCGCAATTGTCGCCTCTGCTTGTTTTTGCTCACCTCGGCTTCTCTATGCTCGCGATCATTGTGGGCAACACCGATCTCGTCAAATAGGCCATGCAACTGACCGACAATGGTGTTGACCTGTTGCGCCAGGTAGCTGGTATCCATGTTGGGTAGACTGTTATTCTCTCGGATTTGGTAAAACGAGTGTGGGCGGTATGAGCAGTATGGTAAAGGTGACGGCGGTGAGGGTGTCGTCGTCTGGCGGGAGCGTCGTGTCGAACAGGACGTGGTCGCTAATTCAGGCGCGGGGCGTGCCGATAGGGTGATATTCGGCTGCAGCAAGAGGCCTAAAGTATGCGACTTATGACGTGCAGCTGGGACTTTGGGTGCTTCTGGGCTGCAGCTATGAGGTCTAAAACTACACGGCGGGCAGCTGGGTTTACACAAGTCGAGTCGACGGGAGATTCCACCGCAGCAGGCGGGTCGAAAGTATATCAATGCGATGCGCTCAAGTCAAGAGGCATACAGACATTCCATGCAGAGGGGAAGGAAGAGCAAGCGACGGTGGATGAGGTCGCAGGAAGAAGTAAGAAAAGAATGCGCACTGAAAGCGACGGTGGGTGAGGATGCGGTGATGAGAAAAGAAAGTTGGAGAAAAAGGGAGAGAAATGGCGGAAAGAAGGAAGTATAGTAGTGACAAGGTGGTGAATAGTCCCAGGAACAATTGAGGAAACGACGGGTTGTGGCCGAAGCTTTTGACGGTTGTGAGATGGATGCACTTTTTCGCTCTGAATTCGGGTTCGACACTGCTGAGACTCTTGGGTACTTTTTAGGTACGTACGTAAGTACCTAGGTCGTGTACATACATAGCAGAGTACTAGCCTGTGTATTACCTACCTCTCTCTAGTCTCTACCTCTATTCGACAGGATCCGGGTCCAACCACCAACCACTCAGCCCACCTCACTGGCCTTTTTTTTTCTTTCTCAGTGTTTGCGACGGACAGAGAGGACGGCCTGGCGTGCGGCTGTTTGGCGCCTGTTCCTCGTCGTATCCAGAGCAACGCCCGCTTTTAGTGTCAGATCCCGATGCGCCCCACAGCACGTCTCCACTCGTCAGAGTCCTCCCGTTAACTTGCCCCGGCCTGGATTCGGGTCCCAGCAGAGGGACGATAAGTGGAAGCACAGCACGGTAAGCAGTCTTCGGTTTCCAGCGCCTTGATATTCGTGGGATTGTGAGCGACGAACTCAAGGGAAATGAATGTCTCAGGAGGAGAAGAACTGCAGGTGATGCGATAAACTCCGGGCTGGAAGGGAGAGAGCTTCAGAAGGTAGGTCCAAGCCATGATGAAACCTCCTCCCCTCCTCTCCTCCTTGCATACAGGTACATACACCTCCAAGTCTTGGCCCTGATGGCTCAGCTTGGGACAAGAGCTTCCTAAGAGCCCACAAGCCCACCACGCCCACACACCGCAACCGTCTAGCACCCCAAGGCCTCCTTCCGATTATCCACTTCCTGTTCCTTGCTTTGAAACGTTTCCGTTACCCCTTCTGCCCGCCATTGCACACCCGAACCTTCGGGGGCCGGGCCTCCGCGTCTAATTCGGACCAATCTTCGGTTCAAGTTGTCTTCCTTGCTTTTCATCCCTCGTGCGGTGCCTCTCTCTTGCTTAAGTTGCTGTCTTATCTTTTCACTCGGCAACAACAAAGTGATGTCCGTAACCGTAGCTTCGGAACCACCATCCTTTGTTCCTGATGCACCCATAGCTTGCGACATCTCCCATGCAGCAAGCAGCCAGCAGCCATCCCTTTGAATAGAGCGATTGGATGTCTATCAGATGCACACTGCAGGCAAGGTAAGGACTTAAAGGTCGCAGTTGCGTTCAACAAGCCAACGAATCCATCCAATGGCGGTTGACAGAACAAAAAATGTCAAACTTGATCAAAACACACCATCTTCTTCCATGCATATGTATCCTATTTCTAGTCAGGGCATCGGTGATTCAAAGATAGGCAAGGTACTTTACCTGAGACGACGCAGGAGGCCTGGCGACTTACATAAAAACCACAAACAAACATCGGTGCCAGTTTTATATATCTGAGGGGACCTCTCTTACCCACTTCCATCCCCCCCTCCAGGCTCAAACCGCACCTGTTGTTGTTTACTTTTACCCAACCAGCAGTGTCTGTTGATTGATGGCTGGTGGAGATCAACCCTCCATCATCTTTCAGGTCCATCTTTTCTTGTTGTTTTCCTGGGAACAAACGCAGATGCAAGTCATCAACATCGAATGACAGCGCCTAACTCAGCTCGTCCATGCCGATTTTGCAGTTCAGGTCTCCCATCTTGCGCCGCACCTACAATCAGGCTACTGTACCTCCAGTCTACCTCCTACCTGCCTACCTAGCTACATACCAGGTTACAAGCTTACTTACGTACCTACTACCCCTCCAAGCGCTCCCCCCCTCCAACCAAATCCACCCGCTCTCGTCTTCCTCCAGCCTCCTCGATTCTTCAAACAACACCCTCCCACCGAATCAGAGCTCACGAACGCCCAAGTTGCATCTCCGCAAGCATAAAGTATCGAGCCACCAACATCATGCCCGCAACGCTCCTCATGCCGAACCCGGCCGAATAGACACCAATGCTAGACCGAGGCCGAGAGCCTTGCCTTCCTGGTGCCCGAAACCTGTCTCTCAATCATGCACCCACTGTAGAATGAGGCTAATGTACACTAACGATTGCAGCATTAAACATCCGATGAGCTAGTGGGGTTTTGCTTGGCTGACGTACTTAACGCGGAGAAGTCTTCCGTGAAAAGAAAGAGAAAAAAAAGATATGAAAAAGATACAAAAGTAAGATTGTGAACCGCTGCTATTTCCTTTAAAACTCTCCATCGTGTTTGAAAAGACAACTGGGGTCGAGTAGGGATATCTAAAGTTACACATGCCAACACATCTGGTAAGACGTGGTTCTAGACTTTTTCTGGAAGTGTTTGGAAGTGGAAGGCAGACACGTGGTACTTGAGTATGTTTTCTTTCCCAGGCGTTCGGCCGTTACGGGAAAAGAAAACATGAAATGATTTGAGTCAACACTAAGGTAAGGAACAAACCTAAAAAGAAGAACCATTGGATTCCACTGATCTGCAGATTTAACAAAGTTCGTCGTAAGTGCTCCACAGTACTGTTATAGTTGGAGCGTGTGTTCTTTAGTCTCGTTCATCGATCGACCGTACTGAGCAATAAGAAATATGTCAGTCGTATCTTAACAGCACGGAACAAGGCACACTCACAAGGAGCCAAGACGAGGAAATAATGCCCCTTTTGGTTGGTAAACAAACCTACGATGGGCGATGCATAGTAGTCCACAACTCAGACTTTCTTTCGTACGCCATATAGTCTAACAAAGATCTTATTACAAACTCACCACCTTCTCTACCTCTTCAAAGTCTTTTGCTTCTCCGCATTAGTAGCCACATTCCTTCCTTCCACCAACAACCCCTTTCTCCTGCGCACACTATCCATATACCTCTTAGCCACATTCTCCCTGTCGCCAAACTCGCCCAGGTCCTCCAAGTCGTCTTCGGTGAAGGGCACCCAGAAGGGATCCTCGTCCAGGATCTCGTAACCCGTGAAGATCAGCTGTGGCTGCGCGGCGCCCGAGGTACGCTTGCGCATGTCATCGGCGAACCCAAACGACTCGGCCACGGGCAGCAGGGCCTGGATAGTGAAAAAGGGCGTGCCTTCGTTCATGGCTTCCAACTGCACGCGGCCGCGGCGGCGGGTGAGCACGTCGTAGACACGGCCTAGGACTTCGGCTTTGTGGACGTTAGTATGAGTAACTTGACTTGTGGGGAGAAGGATGTGGGGGACAAAAAAAATGATGAAAGAAAAACTTACTGCTCGCTTGAATCTCGCACGAGTACATAGCCAACATCAAGCGCGGCGACCAGTCCAAGAATCCCTTGTGAATCGACTGCTGCACCGTCTTGATAACCTCACCCGTCAAGCGGCCGATCCTGTCACGGGCCGACGAGGTCTCGTCGTCCTCCGTCTGCGCCACCAGAACATCCTCCACGAAGACGGCGATACCCTGCACGGGCTCGTTGCAAAGCGGCCCTTGCTGCGTGGCCAGCTGGAAACCGTACATGATCTTATCGCTGAAGTGGGCTGGGTGCAGCTTCTCGTCGCCCGTGGGCGCCTGATTGCGGATCTTGTCGGCCGAGAAGGCCTTGCTGAAGAGCTGGTCCTTGGTGGCGTCAACGAGGATGTTGGCGCCCGTTCTGCGCGGGCCAAAGGAGGCGATGCGGTCGATCACGTCCTTCCAAGCCTCCTTGTCTTTGACGCCGTCGAGCTGGGCCTGGAGCTGCTTCTTGAGCTCCTCGGGCGTGAGGGTGGTGGCGGCTTGGGACACCTCCTCGTCTTCTTCAATCTTGACGTCCGACGGCGTGCCGTTCTCCAACGTAGCCTCTTCTACAGAGGGTGACTCGGCGCCGTCCTCGACACCAGCCGCCTTGCGGTCTGTGTACAGCCGCTTGATGCCGGCGGAGTTCTTCTGGAGGAATTCAGTTACGGGGGCCGGGAGGGGCCTGACGCGCAGGGTCACCGTCACTTGCTTGGAGCTCGTGACGCCGACAACCACACCGCGACCGAGTTCCTTGTTCACTGGAGGGCGCATCTCTTCGGCACGAACGATCGTCTCCCGGTACGGCACAATGGGCGCACCGGCTTGGATCTCGCATCGTGCAAACCGCTCGCGCAGATCCGTCAAGCAGCGTTCGAGATGCAATTCGCCGGCAGTAGAGAGGACGTGCTCGCCACTGGAGAAGTGCTCATACTCAGCGCACGGATCGCTCTGGACAAGGAGGTGAAGACCCTGAATCATCTTGTCCAGGTCATAGGGGTTGACAGGCTCAAGAGCGACACGGACAATGGGGCGACCGGCCAGGTTGGCGATACCAGCCAAGTTGACCGAGCCCTCGAGCTGGCTGCAGAGCGTTCCGGACTTGAGAAGGCCGCTGCCTTCGAGACCGCGAATACCGAACACGACACCAGCTGGCACGGAGGGAAGGGCCTCGAGATTGCGACCCATGAGCATGTAGAGAGCGGTAACCGTCACCTTCTTCGGGACGGGTTGGGCATGAGGATCAGCCGGAGAGAACTTTGGGGGCAACACATAGATCTCGTCGCCAACGGATAGAGTGCCCGAGTAGATACGGGTAAAACCGATAAGATGCTCCGCTTCGACGGGCTTCTCCTCGAGTTCCGGCACGGCATTGTCGGTCAAGGAGGTGCTGGTGAAGGCGTTGGCAAGGTCGTTCATGTCAGCGTCAGCGTCGGCGCCTCCTTGGGCACGGATGGCTTCGGCACGCTTCTTTCTCGCCAGCTCTCGAGCTTCCTCAGGGCTGAGCGGTCCGCGGCGCCTGTTCTCCGGAAGCTCGCTTTCAGGCACGGATATCATCTTGCTAACATATGCAACCATGGGCTCAGATGGATCTTTCTTGAACGAGACCATGGCATCTTTGACCTTGGGATCGATGTGGTCCGCGCCGGGTACGCTTGCCAGGAGGTCTGGGAGACGGTCCGCCTGAGCTGCTTTGGGCGAAGGCAATGACTCCACCACTGAGACGAGCAAAGCCGTAGAGAGAGGCAACCAAGAAGCAAACACCGTGGTAAGGAGTAGTTTGGGATCCCGAGAGCGGAGGATGTGAGGCGGTACACTGAGGTTCAAAGACTTGGTGATCTTCTCCAAAAGAGCGGGATCACCCTTACCGGAGTCACCACCAACCGTGGCCTGGTAAACAGCCCAAATTGGCTCCAGAACCAACTGGACAAAGATGGGCTTTAGAGGTCTGCCCTTGAGATGCTTAGGCCCAAGTACCTTTTTGGTCTTGGGATCCATGTAGAAGTTGCCCCAGAGAACCTTTTCCAGCAAGCCACGCTTGATGCCGAGCTTCTTCTCGTACATGCCGGCAAACTGACGAACAGTAAAAGCCCAGCCGTCGATGGCACTGCCAAAAATAACATTGTTCTTCTCTGGCGCAAAGTAAATCTCCTCGTCGTCTTTTTCCTGGAACTGAAGCTCGCCGGAGTCAGGTTGACCGGCAGCTATTTGAGCCTCCTTGGCCGCAGCGGCAGCCACTCTTTCCTCCATCCGGTCACGCCAGTTGAGATCTTCTTCCATGCGCTCACCTTGGAAGAAGCTTCCAAGAACTGCGTTGACTTGCTCGAGAATTTTGCTGAGGTGAATATAAGCCTCGCCAGGGGTCATCTTCAACTCGGTAACCAAGCGGTCGATTTTGTTGATAACAAGAAGGGGCTTGAGCTTCTCGGTCCATGCTTGGCGCAACACGGTTACTGTCTGACTGCAGACGCCTTCGACAGCATCGACCAAAACAACGGCACCGTCACAAAGGCGAGAAGCAGTGGACACTTCACTGCTGAAATCGATATGTCCGGGGGAGTCGATCAGGTTGATCAAGTACTCCTTGGCCTCGGGAGTAGCGTCAGGAGCCGACCTCCTCAACATGGAGAAGTATAGTGAAATGGCTGAAGACTCCATGGTGATACCTCTTTGCTGTTCATCCGGTCGGGAATCGAGATAGCGAATCTTTCCGGCGAGTTTTGGTGAGATGATGCCATTGGTGGCAAGAAGGGCATCTGTGAGTGATGTTTTCCCATGGTCCTAAGGAAGATGAAGTGTAAGTCTTTGTAGCAACAATACAGATAGAGGCCGGGACGTTGCTTGGGCATAAGGAATACGTACAACGTGAGCCAAGATACAAATCTGTAGAAAAAATTAGTTAGCTTCATGTCCTCGAACTGAAGTCTTGCTGGGTTTTGCACAAGGATGCATATCACATGTAGCTCAACTTACATTCCTCACGTCGTCAGCATTTTGTTGGAGCTTAGCCAGCTTTTCTGGCTGGACAACAGGCATGATGATTATTCACAACTGATGAGCTTCCTTTGAGTAAATAAAGATTCTGTTTTTGGCGTCGGGACTACTGTAGAGTGCTGTTAGTTGTTTGGGTGTTGGGCTTAATCGAGTGAGCTTAATGAATATGAGAGGTGGTTAAAGTGATCGCTGATTAATATGGGAATGGGTAAAGGATGGGAGGCGTCAGTCTTGGAAGTCGATCTTGGGCAACTTTTTGGCGGGGCAGCTTTTTTTTTTTTTAGAAAAAATTAAGGGAAAAAAGCTGGAGCCAGACAACCTGGAAGAGAACGTGAACCAAGATGCACAAGAACTACATTTGTGTATTATTTTCTGCGAGGTTTGGTGCTTCTATTTATTTTATGTCCGTCACTCTTTAGTTGATACTAAGCCCAGAAGTAGTGCACACGCATATGCTTTTTCTTCGCGCCGACGATGCCCGCCGCGCGGTGCCTGACTTTCAAAGTCGACTTTGAAATGATTCATTCGCTGTCATTCGAGATGGCATCGGACTGGTTCCAGTTGCCCCTCACTGCCTGCCACCTGTCTGACCTGCTATTCCACAGTGTGCTTGATAGTTGAATTCTCCACTCTGATATTCGAATTTCAATCGTTCAGATCGAATGAGCTATCGATATATCCATATGCTTGGCGCTTCCTCTGCCCGTCAGACAGTGGCAGACCATACCCTAAAACTGCATACACCCCGCTTTTCTCCCAAAATCCCCAACGGATATGGAAGCGAGCTAGCGCGGGCCCCGCCCCCCTCACAATGCTAGCAAAGTGGGTGAAAGAAGCCCACGGACGACGGGCCACACAGCAAAAAATTGAGCCCCGCCAAGCAAAGTCCTGTCGATTCGCTTCGGGCCACTCACTCTTCGCGACCACAGAGAGACACCACCGACCTCACCCACACCACCACCACTCCGGACCCCCGACCCCGTAGTGAACTCTTTTCGACCCGGACGCGACGTCGGAATATCCTTTCCCGAGTCCTCCTCTCTTCCCACTATAGCCCATCATGAGCGCCTTCCAGCAAGCGCAAGCGCCCGCCCGCGCCATCGACCCCGATTCGGACGTCGAGGAGGAGGCCCTCGTCAACGACTACAAGGAGCAGGTCCAATATGAGGAGGATGACGCCGAGTCCACCCAGATGTCCCTGGCCGCCCAGACCGACGACATCCAGTCGCGCCTCGCCGCTGCCGCCCAGCCCCTTGACTACTCCGCCGGTCTGGAGGTCAAGTTCTCGAGCTACGATTCCTACTGCAGCTTGTTCCACTTCATCTTGAACTCCGAGGGCCCCGTCGACCTCGAGCCCCCTTCCGTTAGTCTACCTCCGCTTACGCCATGATTATCGATATCCTCGGCTCCATGGTCTCATGACATAGCTTTGTGCTGACACATGTTTTCTTCCTCTTACTAGTACTACTGGGCTTGGGACGTCATCGATGAATTCATCTACCAGTTCAACTCGTTCTCCTCGTACAGAGCTCGCATCGCCCGTCAAGGTAACAATGAGGAGGAGATCGCCATGCTCCGCGAGAACCCCAACACCTGGGGCTGCTACAGCGTCCTCAACGTCCTCTACTCCCTGATCCAAAAGTCGCAGATCACCGAGCAGTTGGCCGCCATGAAGCGCAACGAGGATCCCGCGGCCGTCGCCGGCGAGTATGGTTCCAAGAACCTCTACAAGATGCTCGGCTACTTCTCCATCATTGGTCTGCTCCGCGTCCACACCCTTCTCGGTGACTTCAGCCTCGCCCTCAAGACCCTCGACGACATCGAGCTCAACAAGAAGGCCATGTTCGCCCGCGTCATGGCTGCCCACTTCACCACCTACTACTATGTCGGTTTCTCCTACATGATGATGCGCCGCTACGCCGATGCCATCCGCATGTTCAGCCACATCCTGGTCTACGTTTCTCGCACCAAGAACTTCCAGAAGAACGCCCAGTACGATTCCATCACCAAGAAGAACGACCAGATGTACGCCCTCATCGCCATCTGCGTTGCCTTCCAGCCCACCCGTCTGGATGACACCATCCACACCGCCCTCCGTGAGAAGTACGGCGACCAGCTTCTCAAGCTCCAGCGCGGTGGCCCCGAGGCCCTCCCCATCTATGAGGAGCTCTTCCGCACCGCCTGCCCCAAGTTCATCTCCCCCGTTCCCCCCAACTTCGACGAGCCCGAGGCCAACATCGACCCCATCGAGCACCACCTTTCCGTCTTCATGGACGAGGTCAAGACCAACATGTTCAACCCCACCATCAAGTCTTACCTCCGCCTGTACACCACCATGGATCTCAAGAAGCTCGCCGGTTTCCTCGAGGTCAAGCCCGAGGAGCTCCGTGGCTGGCTCATGGTCAACAAGCAGCGCACCAAGCAGCTGCGCTGGACCGACGGTGGTCTTTTGGAGGGTGAGCTTGTCAACGTCAGCGATCTCGACTATGCTCTCCAGGGTGTAAGTGATCCCCGTGCTGGCGCGGTGAAAACCGTGTCGAAATTAGACAGATGTGATTTCCAGTTGCTAACAGTATTCTGCAGGACCTCATCCACATCTCCGAGGCCAAGGTCGGCCGCAAGTTGGTTGACTGGTACCTCCGCAACCTTTCGCGCACTTATGCTTGAATGGGTTTCTAAGCGCTGCTGGGACGGGAATGCGCTGCTGGGGCGGAGATTCGTCTCTTTCTCATCGTCTTTGTCATTTTTTGTAATTGGCGGGAGTATCAGGGGCTACGCAGGTCTTTGTCAGCAGCATTTGCATTAGGCGTCAATGGGATTGGTCTATTCCAAGGAACATCTCAGGGAGGGTGGGAGGTCGGCAAACACAAAAGCAATCCATCTGGCAACAAGAGGAGAGAATCAGGAAGTACCCATGAAAATGGGAGGGTGTTGTGCTGGGACCTGGCCTCAGGAAAGGGTACCAGTCTTGCCGAAAAGCCAAGACGGTATTTCCTCCAAATATCAAATCAGGCTCTATCCTAGGAATAGGGGCTGTGGAGAGTCAAAGATGGAACCGCATAGATACCGCAAATACCGCCGCGGCTGGCACGCCGCGTAGGTTCGCTCCTCTTGTTGCACCCACATCGGTCTATTAGGGGTGTTGATACGCAGTTGGAAAAGGCGTACTCTACTATACGATCAGTTAGTACGTAAGTTAACACAATGGGGTAGGAAAAACAAAGCGATATTTAGAAAGGGTTCACTTGTTATTTTGCCAGCGCTAAAGTTGTTCATGGCTGTTTTCTATACCATCTAAGAGAGGTACCTTAGTTACAAAAGACCAAGAGAAGGGTCCGTTCGATCAGTTGTAACCTTTAAACTTTCTTACCTCTAACGTTGGATTGAAACCGCGAAGGAGAGAACCGTTTGTTTGACCAGTGCCGGAGGCCTCCGAGTAGAGCCCATGATGGATGAGGAATTAAGAAGCTATTTCCATAGCCGAAACAGGACCATGAACAAGAAGACAGCTATGTCAGTGATACGACATTGACAGCAGGGCTGAGATCGATAGTCTCTGCATACAGCTATCCAAGACGGTAACCACGGCATCGTTTGACAAGATGGAGGAAAGAAGATATCGCCAAGGCCGCAAAGCCCGAATGGCACACCCACCCACTGACCCAGTTGCCGAGCCGAAGCTAACGCAACTTGACAGCCTCCGACGACACCCTTAACCATCCATCGTACATACATGTGTACAGCACATCTCCATGGATGCTTGGCTTGCGTCTTTTTGAATGATGGGAGGCCTCCCGTAGCTTAGTCGTTCGACGTTAATGAAGATGAGGTGGATACTAGATCACTATCTCTCGGTCCGACTTGTGGAGAATTTTACGATGATGATGATGATGATGATGATGATGAAGAAGAAGAAGAAGAAGAAGAGGTCAGCATTAGAGTATACGAAGGTAGGTGAATGATGTATGTAGGAGCAGGTCAACTTTCTTGCGTAGTGACAGCGGGTCGTCGTCTTGTAACAAAGAAAAGCTGGGAAAGACCTAATCTTCTTTGGTGGCCATTGATATTCAGTTGTCTATCTATCAAGGAGGTTTGCTGCTCCGTCCCGTTTTTTCACGAATATACCTAGGTACCCACACAATCAAGAGCTTCAAGAGCAGGAGTGTTAACACTCTTACTCTACCTCTAGGTGTATGCATGTGATAGCTTGGAGATGTTACTCACCGGCACATATATTGCTCGGTAGATATATGGTGTCACATGAGCGGATGGTGACAATGACGTATGGTAAACGAGGAAGATGAAGCATGCTTGAAGTCTATGTGCTGGGTCTCTTTAGGGCTGCTTATGGTTGTTACCTTGGGTATGATTTTCTTCTCGGCAATTAGGTTCAAGATAAGTAGATTTAATGTGAGTACTCAGTCGAGTGAGTAATCGATTACTTTATAGATGAGAATATGAATGTGTGGTTGGTCTTCTATGAATCCGCTCTTATAACGGCTGGGAATGTCCTGGCATGTAGTGTATCGTGTAACATATCGATAGCCAAGCCAACTTGCTGTGGTCTCTGTATCTGATGTATCTGCACATGATTTGAGCCTTCTACGGTATGTTGATAGGTCTTTGTTTGATAGGTCTTGGTACTACCGTCCTTCATCATACTTCCCTATGTAGGATCATCTAGTTCATCTCCTTGGAAAGAGACGTACCGCATATTTGCACTTGATATCGTTTCACTCAACTAGGCATAGCGCCGGGTATATCTGGCTTCAAGCAATCTGCTAAATGAGTTGATTCGGCTCGCAAGGTTACCTCGACGAGGTTACCTGGGAATGATACAGGCGAAGAATTGAGTGAGAAAGAGCGGTAGTGTCGTTCAACTCAAAAATGTAACATCCAATGCAATGCTCGCTGTCTGATCTGCGGCGTTTGGTAGGATTCCGGCAGCGGCCGTTCGTCTTTGACAATCTTCACTGGACAATCCCCCTCCCATCTCCCATCGGACACATCCTTCCGTGACATTCTCATAGCGTCATTCCAGGTTCCAGGCCCTCCAATCATTCCATTGACAGGGCTTCCCCAGGCAACCAAAGCTCCCTGTATAAAGCCAATATGGTGCGTTGCTGCGGTTGACCGCTCTCAGCTTACTCACAGTAGGATGGGCAGGACGGGCAGCGACACCCCACTGATTAGCGACTTGGCGGACAGGTGCCGAAACATTGTCGTTGCCCCTTTTGTAGTGTAGTCTAAGGGTTCTCAAGGGCCGTGCCAGGGTTTTTTTCTTTCTTTTTTCTTTTGCGAGGCTGATAATGTCATTGGGCCTGAACGACCCCTGATGCGTATGATGGAAGAGGGAGGAAATCTGCTTGTAGGTAGAAGGAAATACCGTGTGTCACGCAAGTCACGGTCTTTGGGCAGAGTGTCTGATAGTACTGTTAGTGTATAGGTGTTCAGTCGGAATACAACCCATCATATTCCATGCGCATTTTGTGGCCCTGGAGCCTACCAAGGCGTCTGCCAGAGAAGAGTGGATAGATGGTCTGGGACCCTGCTCTCGAGGTGCATACCTAAACCCTCCCTCGACCGCAAGATGGCCCATCTTGAGGTCACTGGTAACACCAAGGCGAGGCGGGCTATCACAGGTTCATGCTGTGGTTGGCACTGCCAAGCACTAGCTTCTTGAATCACAGGGAAAGCTTGGCCTGTCGTGTCTTGTTAGACATTCCCTTCCGCCCCGGAAGGCAGCAGGGGGGGAAGTAATCTAGGGAATAGTCGTATGCCTGGACCATGAGAACCTGGGGAAAAGACCTTTTCGAAGTGAATCTCTCCGCTACAAGTGTCGGCAATCGAACTAAATCAACAGCCGAGGAAGAGAAAAAGACGGACTAAGGCTTCCAGAAATTATTAGCTTGATAGGGCAGTGGGGGAGGTTGCAATCCCCTCATGCCCGTGTTACTCATCACCGAGCACGAGGCGCGGGAAAGGAAGCAATTTGGCGTAGACCGACTAAAAACAGGGAGCTAGGTATTCCCTTCGGTAGAAGTAGCAGGAGTAGCGTACATAGGACCGGCCGTAGCCCACAGGTAGGTACCTCCAGGAAGCTGTAGGCACTTGGCAGGCAGCAGAGCCGAGGGGAGGCGGCCCTACGTTGGTCTCTTTCACCAGTCAACAGCCCACGGGCAGTCCATCCACAGTTTAGCCCTGTTTGGTTGCTCCAGTCCGACAAAGCAGAGGATCCGTCATTCGGTCAGCCCCGGTGTCACTGTCCGCTTGCAGAGTGGACGGTACCTGCCAGACTTTACCCACCAAAGCCCACTCCAAAGGGTCGCCAAGACAAAAGGAGAAAAAAAAAACGAAGCATACTTAAGACAGCCGACTCCAGTCGCTCCATTCACAAGGGGTCTGGACCACCCTGGAAGCTCGACTCCAGGTTGGGCGGTGATATTTATTTAAATCACTGGTGTTGCCAACCACGCTCGGAGCTTGTCTTGCCCACAAAGGCACGCTTCCGTCTCCCAGGGTTTATAGAGAGAGGTAGCCTGACGTCGGTGTGTTGGTTTCTGAATCCGTCTCTCAACAGAGCAACGCCAAGCAGCGGAATGCAGAGCCCTTCCATAAAGCTTGGATTCGACACATGACGCTATAGCCAGACACGCTCACACGGTACATACATAAACACACTCACATACATACAAGCACGCACCGCACTCACACGCATACCTACAGAGTCTCTACCGCTCCCTCTTTTACACCCACACCCCCCGGCCGGCACTGGCACCTTCTATCTCCCATCCCGCCTTTGTCCCGTCTTACATCTCTACCTCGAGGCACCTCGACATCCAGGGAGCTACCTCCATCTCCTCCTATCCAGACAGCCGCAGTCAACCTTGCCGCATACCTCATTACGGGCAGAGCTAGTCTACTCGTACAACCTATCCCTGCGCATTCCATACCTAAAATCAGGCGAGATTCCATCCAATATCCGGATCTCTTCCCGATAGCCCACGTGGACTTGGACACTTCGACTCATCTCCTCCGACCGCGACGACTCTTCACATCTTTGTAACAGCAGCCTTCAGCCTTGTCAACTATCCGCGCGCCACCCAGTCCAGGCAAACATCGTCGTCATCACATCCAGCACTTGCGGGTTTGCTCAAATCCCACCCTTTCAGCTTCCCTTTCCTGGTCACGACCCGGCCGAATACACTCGCCAAACTCCACGCTGGCGGCGTTGTTTCCAACCCCTATCGCCTGGAAGCTGCGTGAACGGTCCCTTCACGCCAGCTTCTCCCCGATCATCTTGCCATCCCTCATCCACCTCTGATGCTGGTTGAAGCCAGATAACCCTTGCTGGCCTTCCATCGAGGCCGATCAGTCGCCCGGATAATAGGCTTTGGACTCGTTATCCCTTGGCCCCATTATTGTGCCCCCCAACCAGCACCATCATCGCGATGGCAAAGAGCCTTTCCGACATGGTGGAGCTGATATCCTCACCCTCGGCCGTGAAGAGCCTCGACTCGGATGTGTCACCTAGGACCCAGAACTCATCGAAGCCCAAGGACTATTTCTCGCCGCAACCAAAGGCCCATTCCAGCGACTCCGAAAACCATACCCCCGCGGTCGATTACCGAGCAGCAACCACTTCCCCTACGAGCGGGACTAGCGCCTCGAGGCGCGTCAGCATCGTCTCTCCTCTTTCCTTGGCCGATAGCTTTCAGGATGAATCTCGGCGGACGTCACAGAGCGGCGGAAGCAGCAGCGAACGCCCTCCTGTCGGATCTAGAAAATCCTCCGCCGTATCCATATCCTTCCAGGCTCCGCGCCATCCCGCACTGCCGCAAGGCAAGCCCCGAAAGACCGACAACAGACGGCTGCGTGCGTCATCGCCTTCCCCTGTGAGGTAAGTTATCTCTCTCCGGAGAGTTGTTTGTTTCTGGCTTTTGCCACGCCCAAATCCGCACCATATATATCCTTCTGCATCACCCGCCCCGCCCAAACCCGTCCGATGTTCGGCGCCAGTGGTGCCTTGTTTCTAACGGGGATAGCCCGTGCTTGACTCCTTCCTCATCCCTGGCGTGATTTTAAGCTTTTCCCCCATGGTTTGTCGCCGGAAAAGCTTGCCCCATGGCCTCCTCCATCCCGTGGACCCTGTCATGGCTCGTTCTCCCCTTTTCAGCGATGGACAATCGGCACCTCAGTTGGCCGTGCTTCGCAAAGAGTCATTTGTCGTGGCAGCATTGGAGTTTGTCACAAGCGCAACAAAACGAGCCCGACAGGTGTAGTGGGGATTGTCTGGGCTGAGGTAAACAGACCTCCGAATCATGACGATCGTGGTGCCAGTGGAGAGTACAATATTGGAATCACATCAACAGCCCAGACAACGGAGCAGTGCACTGGCTGGTGATGAGCCTCCATCGAGTTCCGTTCTCCCGCGGGAACTGGAACCCGCATCACACGCCAAAGAACCTAAAAAAGCTCAGGCTCAGGCCCGGCATCGTTCTGGCCTCATCCCTCCATCAGAAGACCCCATTCGCCAGCGGTCCGCTTAGGTACCTAGCTTGCACCCCGCTAGAGGTACCTACCCCACCGGCGCCGGTCGAGGTTACCGTTTCCAGCACCTCTACGGATGCCAAGGGGGGCGCTCACGGTGACCCCTCCTCTGGACTCCAGGTCTTTTGGCTCGTGGGAATTTTGCGCTCATGCAGTGCCGCTCTGGTGGGGGGGGGGGGGGATGACGGGCACGGCAGTCCAGGTCGAGACCCTTTCAAATCTGCAACATCCACATGCACAATTGGATCCCGTCATGACGCTCTGTTCCCCCTTTCGATCATTCACGCATTGCTCCCCGTACATATCACTCTGAACTTTTGATGCCAAACAAACAGTTCAGCATTTATCCCAGCACATGGCCATCCTTGCTACATACTCAATTTCCTTCTAATCACACTTGCGACACATCTCATCATCTTGCAATTCAGCTTGCCACCTGCATAGTCGCCGTCGCTTTTGGTGTCATGTCGTCGTCGTTAACAAAAAGTTCTAATTCGGCTCCCAGGTTCCGACAACACGTTGGTTTTGACAACCTACCCGCCGGCGATTCGACCAAGAACAACACATCCTCCTTTACGCTCCATGTAAAACACCAGGGGTACCAGCCATCCCGAAGGTCTCGTACCTTTATGGTGGGTGTGGACGAGCATGCCTATTCCGATTATGCGCTGGTTTGGCTGCTCAACAACATGGTCGATGATGGAGATCAGGTAGTGTGTGTGCGCGTCATTGAGAATCCCATTCGTCCAGGGGAAAAGTCCTACCAGGAGGAAGCGAAGAAGCTGTTGCAGACCATTCAATCCAAGAACGAGCAGAATAGAGCTATCAGCATTATTCTCGAGTGGGCCGTTGGGAAACTGCATTCTACTTTTCAGAAATTAGTACGTCTTCTTGCTGACCACGGGCCCCGTCTGTCTTGCTTTTACTGACAGACGAGCGTAAATGTAGCTTCATCTCCACCAACCCTCGATGCTCGTTGTCGGCACAAAGGGCAGGTCCCTTGGCGGAATCCAGGGCCTGATGAACACACGCAACTCCTTTTCAAAATACTGCCTCCAATACAGCCCTGTCCCCGTGGTCGTTGTTCGACCAGACGACAAGCGACTCAAAAAGAAGGAGAAACGTACCCACGACCCGAACCGACAGAGCTATGCCGCCATGCTGGCATACAACGACGGAAAACACGAAGCCGACAGTGACGCAAGCAGTCTCTACGAGATGGAAAAGAATATTTCTCCGGATGAAGAGGCACACCGAGTGGCTGCCGCGATTGGGTTGCCAGCAGCGTTCGATCCGACCATTAAGCCGTACGAGCCCAACAAGCCTCGCAACCGACGAACATCTCTGCCCTCCACTCCTTCTCCCACAGCAGCCGGGACGAGCTCCGTGTCTCTGTCGCGATCGACGCAAGCAAACGAGAGTGGCGACGAAGACACGGCCGAGGAAGAAGATGAGTACGAGATTGAGGCGGTCTCGGGCGACCAACTTCTAGCAGCAGATGGACGGAAGAAATTAGCACTTGAAAGAGAACAGAAGAAGCGACTCCACGCTATGGAAGTAGGAGAAGCCGCTGCCCTGCTCAAGTCAGGGCAGTCAGGAAAATCGCGGGATTCAGACGATGAAGATGAGGAGGATGATACCCTGGGGCGAACGAGCGACAAGGCCAAGCAATGAGGACCGGTTATTGGAGCCATGAAGGAAGCTACAGAGCATAACTGAGATATGAACAAGCGGGTATCTTCCCAGATGATACCAACCTAGTTGGCAGCGGTGCTGGATTTTGACTACGGTATTATTTTGGCGCAGGCCGGGCATTCAGCATAAATCAGCCGGTATCGTTATCAAGGTGCCAAGGTGGCCCATTTGACGGATATTTACAACACCAGTGAGCATGTGACAAGTCGTCTTTGCTATACCGGGCCATTGAGAGTTAGAGATATGTTCCTAGACTGCATGGAGCCGGAGTACAAGGGAAAAAAAAAGCAGTACCGAACTCTTAACCTGCCCGTAGTACAATGGGCAGAGGCTCAGAGGTTCTGTCGAGTAATCATCAGCTTAGCTAAAATAAATCTCCACAAAATAAGTTAAACAGTCACCACTTGTTCCCTGCCTTGTACATAATCCTCCAATTCTTTCCCCGTGATGATCTCCAATGTGGTTCGGGAGACTGGGAATCCAGTCTTAGTGTATACTACAGAATATGAGATCTGATCTTGATGGGGGTGCAGGTGCATTGCCGCTCGTGGAGGGCCTCCAATTGCCGTCCGCAACGGTGCTCCTGGGGGTGTGGGGAAAGAGACAAGAGGTGCCAGGGTGCCTTTGGCGGGCGTCCAGAGAACCGCAAATAGGGGTGCACCCCGCTGTCGCATTTTTGAAGCCGGGGAAAACTGGGGTGGTGCCTGGCCGCGTTTTTAGCGCATGTACACTACCTTTTCCGTAGGTAGGTAGAGGTAATTCGTCATCTACAGTACAATACTGGGTTCGAGTTGTTTGTTTGTTAGCCCTATACACTAGGTAGGTAAGACACATGCAAAGCCATCCTGAACGCTGCTTTTACCATAGTACTTCAAAATGTACAGGCCATAATAAAAAATGGATGATTAGGTATTATCTGGTCCGACATATTCATGCTGATTTCAGCCCTTATCGTCGAAGGAAACGTATCAACTCGTTGTTGAAACACTTGGACAAGTTGACCTAAGGTCTCGAACTAACAAACAAAGCAGTGTCGGACTGTATGGAATCCCTTTTTAAACGTCGCAGCAACCCTGCCTTTCCTTCACCATGCACACTTTCCAAACTCCGTTGACCTATCAACCAACCTCGACACAGCTGAGGATCCTACCAGCCTGACGAGTAGCGAGACTCGAGGGGCGGATAAATCAATCTTTTCATCTCTGGCCTGGACCTCGACGACAACATTGCGAAATAGGCCGAAACACACAAAACACACGATGCTGATCGAGCCTGGCGTCGACCTCTTGATCCGCTTTGCGACTACGGCTACTTTCTCATAAGACGATCGAGATTCCATCTGGCGACGGCAAGAGAGGAGGAAGATAAAGAGGGAGGAAGTCTAGTACGACAAGTGCCAGGTCACATCTCGAGGTTTACCATCTCAATACCACCACCTCATCCACACATACCAATCGCACTTTCAATGTCCTGTGGCGTCGACTCCTGCGGAGCGCCCATTCCGACTTCGCCCATCGGCACCCTATTCTCCCTTTCGCCATTCATCGCTACCTTTGCCATTGTCAGCTCGGTAGTAGCCGGTAAGGTGTTCCCGAAGCTCTCCCGCGTACAAGACGACCGCGATGATGGCGAAGGCCACTATCTGCCCCCGTCAGCGCCTCTGAGCCTGCAACAAGCGCACGCCGAGCGCGGGGCCCGTTCGATGCGCCGCCGAGTAGCCGCCATAACATTCTCCGCTACGATAGGCCTGGCCGCCGTACTTGGAGAGCTCATCCTGGCCGAGATCTCGGATCTTGTCAGTGCCCACGCCCGCGCCGTCGCCCTGCGGTTCACGGTGCCGATGCTCCTCTTCATGCTCGTGGTCCTCATTCCGTTCCTGGAGCTGCAGTCTGTCGTGCGCACAGCCAAGGGGCGCGTCCCACGCATCGCCTGGACCTTGCAACTCCTCGGCTTCGGCGCCTGGCTCTTCCTGTTCTGGTCTATAGGCAAGGCGGTGCCCCGTCCTGACGGGACCGAGTACCTCTGGGGGATAGCAAACAGCGATGGGGCCGCCTTCGACAGCACCGCGCTGACCATCGGCCGGGCCGAGGCCAAAGCCGAGTCGGTAGGCGACGTTCTCGTGGGCGGTAGGCTCGCCCGCGCGTGCCTCGAGCGCATCGGCGTGATCGGCATCCTGCTGATGGCTTTGCTCTCCGGCTTCGCCAGTGTCTCGAGCCCCTGGCACACCTTCGCCGACAACCGGGCCTTCCGCAAGCGGCCCATCACCGATATGGACATTACGCGCAAGCAAGCTGGGCTGGACGCAACGAGTGAGATGTTGGCCACCAAGCGACACCGCCTGCGCTCTCTCCAGGACAAGCTAGCCTGGCGGGCCGAAGCGTCCAGCCACAACACTGCGGGTAACGGCAACGGCAGCAGTACTCTAGTTGGCAAAATGCTCGGCTCCCTCAAAGGCCTAGCCACGGGCTCATCAGCAGAAGCAGCCGAGATCAAGTCCCTTCAAATGGAAATCTCCGGTCTCGAAACTTTGGAATCCAACCTGTCCTCCTCGCTCTCCATCCTACGCTCACGGCAAGCCGCGCACGCCCGCGACGGTACACCCCTAGGCCGTCTCCTGTCCTTGCCATCCTATATCTTCAGCATCTACTGCATCTACCGCGTGCTCGCCACGACATTAACCACCCTTCGAAACCATCGTTCTTTCTTCTCCCTCCTCTTCTTCTCCTCCACCACCCACTCCTCCTCAGGAGGGTTCACAGGAGGCAGCACATTCTCCTCCACCGACCCCATTAACCGCTTCCTCTCCCTTCTCGCCAAGCACTGGGATCCAAAACTCGACCAAGTCGCCTGGGCACGGCAAATCTCCTTTCTTCTCTCCGGAGTCATCCTGTTAGGTTCCGCCAATTCGGTCATTGTCACCTTCCGCATCTTTGCCAAGTGGATGCCAGGTCTACTGTACCAAGCGCAGGCGAACCTGGCCCTGTTGACGGCCCAAATCGCCGCCACATACGTGATCAGCTCGGCGCTGTTGTTGCGGAGTAATTTGCCAAAGGAGGTGGGGAGGAGTGTGGGAGATGCGCTGGAGAGCGCCTTGGAGCCGGGATTTGTGATAAGTTGGTATGAAGCGTGGTATACGGTTGCCAGTGGACTTACGGTGTTGGGGATTTGGGTGGGGAGGAAGATGGGTGCGGGCACGTATAATTCTGCTGGAGGAGGAGGGGGCTGGTCAGGGTTGGATGAGTGGGAGGAGTTTGGCGGGGAGGAGATGGGTGTTGGGGCTAAGAGGTCGTAATGGTCAAATGTTATGTGATGAAGTGTATTGGGTATGTTTTCCTTTGTAACGATAATTAATGGTATAAAGGGTCAGTCGGGTCAACGGGGGGCGCTGGAGGAGTATTTTGCTTGTATCGCTTTATCTTGTGTTGAAGGGATGATTTATATATCCTTCTGGCTTGGGGTATACCAGATACCAATTGACTGCTCCATCAAGTCGTGGTTTAGAATACAAGCTTCGCGATCTCCCAAGAACAGTGTTACTGTTTGTATTGTTTTCGATTCTTTACTATTATTTTGATCTGTTGTGTTGCCCTCCGACGAATTGAGTATCAGCCCTCAAAACATAGAGGACAAAGATCTTCGTCTTGCTCTCACCATGTATGGCTTGCTACATTCCACTCACAGTTCACAGCCTCAAGAGACTACACAATGTGGTCAACACTACACATTATCGCCATTGCAGGCAAGACCTATTGCTTCCCATCCTCGACTGAAATTCTGTCCGATATCAATATTCCCATAACTCGAGACCCGTATTTACAACTATAGATACAGCGCTCCAAGGAATAGAGTGCCAAAGGCAGCTTTAAATCCCGACATGGAGAGCCTTTGCTGACCACTTCTAACACCAGCAGGAAGGTCATAAGGACTTCCGCCACCGCCCCTTATCGGACGGCTTCCGATAGTTGTCCGGACGGAGCTTGTAGTTGTACCGGTCACGGCATCACTTGTTGTATGAAGGGGTGACTCCGTGGTTGGTGAGAGTGGTATAGTTGTAGAATCGTACTCGGACTCCGATGTCACAGTCGGTTCAGGGGCATTGGGCGATTTTCCACCTTCCGAGGGCACGGAACCTTCAGACGTTGTTGACTCGGTAAGTCTTTCCGTTGTCGAGGTTCTCATGGTAAGTGTGGGCCAAGCCTTAGCTGTAGTCGTCATCTCTGGCTGGACCGAAGAGAGTGTCGATGTTGTACCCTCGGAGGTGAAAGAAGTGGGTATGATCTGAGGCTCGTCCGGGCACAAGAAATCGAGCAGCTGGTCTCCCAATGCCATTGCGAGAAGCGAGTTTGTAGAGGCGGTGTCATCGCGGCAAGAGAGTTGGAGGAGATCCTCAATCCGGAGGACGCCCTGCGCACAGCTCCTAGAGCAGTCATTTCCATCGAAGTCATCCGAGTTACAGCCTTGGAGAGGTTTTCGGTAAGTGAGGAGGCAGTTGCGAGAAACTGACAGGGAGGTGATGGGTTGGATGTCGTCAAGTGTGATAGCGGCAGAGGCCGTTAAGATCATGATGAGCAGGGTAAACCACTGCAAAGGCCCAGCAGCCCGAAGATTCGCCATGCCGATTGTGATATTTGGTGATAGTTTCGGGTCAGCTGTTGTGTGCTGATTGGGTGGATGAACCGGAGGAGAGTACCGGTGAATGGGTCGAGTTCAAGCTTCGCGTCCAGGCAATTGTGGTCGCCACTTCTCCCGGTATGCTTTCTTCAAGGTAAAGAAAGGCCCAAGGGCGAGCAAGAAATCGGTTGTGGCAGAATCCGAGGACTGGATGACGCAAAATTCGAATGGGTGCGAGTGATGCGATCAGTTCCTGGCTACTTTTTGGCAATCGGTTGAAACTCGAGCAATCACTCCCGGCTTCCAGCCATAGCTGCACGGAAAAGCTGAGAAGAGGACCACTGACCTGTTTGTACGTCTTTCCCTTTCGTTCCTAACCTCCCAAGTCAATTCCGCGAAGAGACAAAGCGGTCACCAATCCACAGGTGGTCGCAGGATCCGAGACTCGAGTAGTGGGGGAATAATCGATGACCTTTTGCTGTGTAGAGTATGTTGAAAGAAAAAATCCGAGTGTGGACGAGCCTATCGATTCAGTTGAGGTGATTGTGAAGCCAATGGGGCAAGGTCATACGCGGAGTAGCGAGCAAAAGGTTTCGAGAAAGCGGACAGGTAAGGTAGGTAGAGGTAGTGACAAGAAGAGAAGGTGGATGAATGAGTCGAACAAACTGCTAAAGATTCACAAAGGTCTGACGGGTTCGTATGACGGCATGCGATTCAAGGAGACCGCATAATTGAAGAACATGGGAAGTAGCGGAGGAGGGAAGGAGGGGAAAAGAGAAGAGGTGAAAGCGCAAAGGGAACATGCAGAAAAAAGAGACGGAAGGAGCTTCAGTCTGGACTCGGATTCGTGTCACACCCTGATGCCAACAGTCCAACCTGGAAAAAAGAGAGAAAGAAACAGAAATAGCACTGGGAGCTTGACTGGGGCATCGTGATGTGTCCTCTTGTGCATTCACGAGGGTCATTTGAACTGTGAGCATTACCATTGGCTGTTTGGACTCTTCAACCACCTAGGGGAGGTAATTAGTTACAAAAGCACCAAGGCTTGGTCGTGCAGGCTGTGAATTTCACGAAGAATCCTGCTTCATGATCCACCGCCGAGGTTACTTTTCACCTCCATCACGCATGACAAGCGCTTCACCCATCCAACATCTCAAAACCATCGCCAAAACAAGAACAAGGAGGAAGAGAAGGTGTGCAGCACAAAGGAAATCCGTGTCAGTTCTGACTGTGATGGTAACAAACAATACTGAGAAAGGTAGGTATATAAGGAACCGCAGATCCTCTGAACTCCCGCCGAGGTCGACTTCTTTTCCGGTTGGGCAGTTGTTGCATGATATTGCCCGATTCTTTTAATCGAACACAGGTGCTAGCAACCTGACGTACCCACCGACCCTTCCCTGACGCCGTCTCTCAGACGCTTAGCCGAACAAGTTTGAGCAAGATTGAAACCCCACCGTTTATAGGCGGGAAGAAATGGACAACATGACAAAGTAGGGAAGGGAAAAGGGGGAGCGAAAGAATCGAGCATACAGAGTCGTAAAAGCATGAATCTATCTTCAGTCACGCTCAGGTAGGCAGGACGGCCTTCGCCGGGGTCCTCAAGGAACAATAACAGGAGCAAGATGAGACGTTCAAACAGCGCCCCTCAACCTCTGCTTGCGAGCAAGCCAGTCACCGAGCATATTATCAAGTTGCTGTATGAATGGCATATTAGGGACGGCACACTCTTGAAGAGGGTCAGGTGAAAATAAAAACTTACCGTCGTGATTTCCGCCAACTTGGCATTCTGCTCCTTGAACAAGGAGCCGGCGATCGGGTGATCTGGCCCAACAGGTTCAACATCCGACTTGTCATAGACCACAACAAGCATATCCCGAATTTCAGATCCCGAGTCGAAGAAGGCACGAAGACTGGCATCATTCCAGGTGGGCGTACTAGTCGAAACTGGTGAAGGAGGAGAAATGTCTTTATCATCCGCTCCGTCATCTTCATGCTCAATCATTTCCGGTGACGGCGTAAGTCTGGGTGAGGATCGATCCTCTTGGCTGGATGAGTCAGCCATCAGAGGAGGTGTTGGCGAAGTCCGGTGATCGGCTTGAATAGGTGAAACATGTACAGGAGACTCGGACAAGCGCTCAGCGTGCTGCTGATGCGACGGCGCCACACTAGAAGCCGCAGGCTGTGCGGTAGCGAACGGGTTGCGAGAGGTTTGTGCAGACCGCCCTTGCAGCCTCTGGGGTTCAGGTTCTTGGGCCGTTGCTGGTGACTGTTGTGTAGAACCCGTGATGTCATCTTCATCGGAATCGAAATCCATCTCTGAGCGGGGTTGAGCCTGAGGGATTTGCCGAGCCCCGGCATCCCGAGATTGCCCCCCGCTCTCTTGCTTCCTGGAAGTTTCCGGCGACTGTTCCCTTTGCCCTCTTTGCTCTTGCGGGCCTCCTTCTGTCATGTCGTTTGGTTCCGGTTCGACCAGGCGCATTGTAGAAGGAGGAGTGTTGGAAACATTGTTGATCCTGCCAGCAGACATGTAGTTTGACGTATCCATGCTGGTATCCTTGAGTATTCCGGCAATGGGCTTCGCATTGGTGGGCTGTGACTTTTGCAACTTGCTTGGATTTCGTTGCGGGCCTGGTGCTCTCTCCGGCGATGAAAGAATATTCTGCTCGTCCTCTTCATGTTCTCTTTCGTGGCCGTCGGCATCCTGTGTCGATTTTCCGTGGGTCTCGTCATCTTCCTGTCCTTTCCTCTTGTCTTTTCGGGAGAAGAAACTTCGAATAGCACTAGGCTTCTTTGAGTTCTCCTTCTCCTTCCTTTTCTTGTCATCTTTGCTGGTAGGGCTGTCTTTTTCGAGCTTATCCAAGCTTGGACGCTGCTTCGACTGGTTTGAATCACTAGACGTCCTCGCGGCGGTATCGTCGCGGAGAAGGTTAGGAGTAAGGGTGATCTTCTTGGTTTCAACATCGTCCTTGAAGAAGGAGTCCCGAACATTTCCGTCGCTTGACTTCTTGGGTCCTTCGCTCGATTTCGACTCGAAGATTTCCTCGCTGTTTCGAATTCCAAGTCGGCCTGCGCTGTCTTCACCCGTTTTGTTGTCCTTCGTTTGCAGTGGCTTGGGCTTTAGAGGTTCAACCTTTGCTGTCTCGTCCTCGGGGTCTGTGTCGGATTCTATCTGCTGAACATTCGACTGCTGCGTCTTCTGCGACTGCTGCGTTTTGTGTGCCTGTTGCTGCTGACCGAAATATTCTGCATCTGGATCTTCTTCATCCGTAGAGTAATCGATATCAGAGTAATCGACGTATGTAGGAGCAGCGAACTGGACGGTCTTTCGCTTCGTCCGTTTCATCGCAGACACTATGGGGTTTCGAGGCTTGTCGGCTTGATCCCCAAGCATAGTGGCGGATAGCTAGGCGCTGTTAGCACATCGATTCTGATTCGCGAAGAACACTAGAGGGCTGGTCATTACGTCTATGTTTCGGTGTTTGTTCAAGCGTGCCAATCTCTCTGTTGGCGTTTCGATATGTTCGGCGGGCAGGTAGCCTACAAGACATATCAGATTAGACCACTACAACCGAAAGCTCGTGGACCACTCAGGGAGGACATACCGATGCTGCTGTCTTTTACGACGCGTACTAGCCACCAGTAGCTGTTGCTGTCGTCGAGCAAAACCATGGTGTCACCTTTTGTCGCGTTGGCTTGCCCTTCGACCGTAGCAACAAAGGTGTGGAGGGCGTAAACAAACTCGAAATCGATGTCCTCTGTATTTTGTAAGCACTCTCCACCCCAGCCCGATTCGAGGAAGTCTTCATCGTGAACGCATGAAAAGTCGCCATCATCATCATCTGGGTCGGACTCGTATGGTACCGTCAACCTAGGACTGTCGCTTTCCGACCCTGAGTCTCTCGCTAATCTGCAAATTGCCGTCACTCCTGACGTGTTCCCCATTGATGCAACGACGCTGAGATTGCTACCATTCAGCCTAGACGAGTGATCCAAAAGCAACCAGCGGGAGTTCTAGTCCTCTTCTCGTGGCCCGGTCGTTGTCTCTTTGTGGCTTACACATACCTCTTCCTCCATGAAGGTGTACGCTTCGGCTCCTGGGTTCGGGCCATCCGTTAGGTCGAAGTTCCCATACTTACCCTCAAGATGATGATGGCGACGAAGTATGCTGGGGGGGCTCTCGCCTATGGCTTGGGTCGCACGACCAGGAGGCAAGTAGTCAGGACAGTTGAGGTACGGAGACGAAGACCTCGGGTCGCTGACTGGAGACGAAGCCAACGAACTTTCGGGTGAGCTTCGTGGGAGGGCAGGACCAGCACAACTGTGTGACGGCAAGAGTGGAAGGGTAAAGGAAGACCCACCATCTTCTATCGAGGGCGAGCTGGAGATCTTGTCCATTCCATCATCATCGTCATCAATCTCGTTATCGCCGTCGAGGTCCCCATCATCAATGTCGGAATGCCCGCCATTCTGCGCAACGGCCAAGGCGTCCTGGTGCGAGCGCGAAGCCATGTTGTTTCCACCGCCGCTATAGAGCTGATTTTGTAGGTTGTCGTGAGCCTGGTCAACGCCTGTTTCGTGATCGCGTGCGTAGCGATGGAGGCCACCAGCCTCGCCTCCAGACCAAGAGACTTGAGGGCTATGAATCGATTCCTCAGCCGCCTCCGCCGCAACTTCACGAAGGGTCTCAGCCTGGTGCGGAGCCAGGGGTCCGTTGGATGTCGAGCTATGGAAACCTTGGGTAGAGTGCGCGCCGCGGCTTTGAAGGTCGATCGTGTCTGGATGGAATAGGAGAATTAGTGTCTAGAGAAGATGGATAAGGTGTGTATGCAACCAAGGTAAGTGTAGGTCTGAAAAGAAACGCCAGGCCCTTGCAGCCACGAGAAGCCAGGGCCTGGCCGGTTTGCGACCAGGGGGCTGGGGGGTGTGTGTGAGCGAGATGAAGAAAACGGTGCATACCGGCACGAATAATTTCGGGTCTTGTCATGTTGATGCAAGCGGCTCTGCAAGCGCCCCTTCAATAGTTGCACGTTGATTTCCTGTTAAGCTCACAGCAGTGGCTTGGGCCCAGGTGGCTCAAGATATGAGACAGGAAGTCTTGCGTAGTTACACCGTCGGTCTGAATGGATCACGAAGCTGCTAGATCTCAACCGCTGTCCCTTCTAGCTCCAGACGTCTAATAACTGGCCAGTCTGGCGCGCGGTCCGCGTCAAGCGCATGCAAACACACAAGACTGTTGAATGTTATATGGGATGTTGGTTCTGCCGTCGCGGCTAGGGCCTATTTCCTCAGGTAGTCTACAAAGAATCGATATGTAGGTTCTGCGCAATGGCTTGATGTCGAACGGATGGGAACAGATGCTTCAAGCTTGGATTGATGATGCCGCCAAGACCGATGTGATGGATATGATCATAAAAGGAGAGCCAGCGAGTGGGTGGACTAGATTGTCGAGAAATGAAGGACAAGGGTGACTGCTGAAACAGGTAAGATGACGGACACGCGACAGCCTCGACCCTGGCGGACACGATGCTGGATGTACCGAGAAGAAAACGAGTGCCGTTATGCGAAAAATGCAGGAAAGCGAACAACAATGCGTGTTGCGCAGGCGGTCGCCAAAAGAGGGTCCTAGTCCTGGTGGGATGAAAGGAGGCGGTGATGAAAGAAGTATTGAATGATGGATGAGAAAAAGTGAAGTCGTTGTTTGGATTGACAATTTCAAAGTCGCCCGTTGCTGTAAAGCTAGGACAAAATCGGATTTGGCTCCAGGGGGAGAAAACCGGATGCTCCTCTATATCGTATGTAAGGTACCCTGCTGTGCCGAGTGGATAACGAAATAAAAAGTGACGATGGAACGGGGATGTAGCCTGACCGGGACAGCTGAGGTTGAGGAGTGAAATTAAGCTTTGGATGCAAAGACTGATTGCGGAGTACGATGAAGACGTAGAAATACGCCTCAGGAGGAAGCCGCGATGATATCCATCGTCGCTCCTGCTACATTTCTCTTGAATTTCTAAAGATCGTCAAGGTGCGGAACGAAGGTGTAAACACGGCACATGTTCCCTTCATTGTTGCTGTCACGAAACTGAAATGGCCATGATTGGAAAAGTACAAGGCTGTGTACCGCGCAAGAATCAAGATAGGTAACTCCCGTTGCTGGGGCCACGCCGCGCCAGGGAAGGCCCAGATGGGGTTCCGTCAGCACCTGCAGTGCAGCACAGACAGCTGGGAGGCCTGGAGTCGCTGGGGACTTGGACCTGAAACAGCACCTTTCCGCCAGGGGCTTCCTGGTCCCCGTCAAATGCTGCCCTGCCCTCCACTCCCCGTGCCGTGTGGTTCCATCGAAACTTCGGCCCCGTCTGCCCGACGTCCCAACTCCCAAACATACGTATCGTGGCCGGGACGTCAACCGAGATCAGGAACGTCTCGCTACCATCTTCGCGGAGTATCACGTACCATGCCTTGTGAGTGAAGTCTCGAATGCTTCAATCTTTGTACTGATGTCAGATCTCTACTAGTGCCGATATCCTCCATGTAGACTTGCTCTAGGGTCAGGCTTTTAGCAGGTCGCTCTCATCCGCCATGGGCGACACCCTACCTCTACTCTACCCTCTTGCGCTCGACTCTCTGACCAAGTTAGGCGCCCGGCAAAAATCTTACCAATGAGAGGGACAAGACATGATCTATAGAGGGATGAATCATCTTCTATTTTTACTCATACCCCCATCATAAAAGCCATCGGCCTTACCCATGTGTTCTATGACCTGGGCCAACTTCGCAATTAACCCCGCAAGAGATTCGGAAAGCTTTGAGAACTTGAATATTTCTAATCGTATATCAAAACAACCGACACAATGTGGATGGATGACGCCTTAGCCAGCAGTAATTCTTCATGACCCTGGCAATATAGTCGTCTAGGATGTCATCATTCCACACTTGTGTCTTAGGTCCTGCTTTGAACCAAACACAATGGATCACAACAAAGCCTAGACCTTTCATATGTTGTTTGTGGAACATCGATCTACGCGTCAAACGGGCTACGCACTTGTCTCAACCACTTATTTCCGGGACTTGATGAATCTCGCCATGCTTAAAGGCAATACCTCTATCACCAGGCATAGTGGTTAGCCCGCCAAGCGGCCTGGTCTGTAGTTTTATATACTATAGTTGATCTGATGCCATGAGGTTATCCTGAGGTTGTTCCGATTACCTATGCCTGCTACGGCCTGGCTTATGCCTTGGCCTTTGGACTATGGAAAGAATCGGCACATTCGTGCCGACGGGGAGCCTTAACGTCAGCATAGCATCACCACGACACGCTGTCGTGCCTGACTGACAGCCTGCAACCTTATTCCCGCCGGGACGGTGCGCTAGCTTCAGCCCCGTGGCCCGAACATTCCGGCCTGATGGTGACTGGCCTGCCGGGAGCCAAGACTCTGTTCCACGAGGGACAAGCTATCGCCAAGCAATCGCTCAACCAACTTGATACATAAGAAGAAGATTGGCTTTACTCCAATCTCTGACTTTTGATTCATGGGGTAAACTTTTTTAGGTCTAGGGGATCAGATAAGATCTGAGATCAGGCTCAGAGGATTTGGTACGCCTTTGTACAATTCGGGGCCTTATACTATGTACACTAGCAGATCTCTCGCAGGTGCGGGGTAGAAATCCAAGCTATTTCTCTAGACTTTCCAAAATGGTTTATGTGGGCGTATTGAGTTTGACAAAGGTGTACGATTTCTAGTTGTCAAGTGGTGTGTGTCTGGTTGATGGGTCTGGATCCGCCCCGCAAATCGTGATCGCGGATTGACTCGAGTCCGATCAGAAAGAAACACAGTGTGAAGAGCCAGAGTCGCGAAGACAAGAATAGAAAGGAGGAGGACTGAGCTCTACAGTTTGATTCAGTTCTCTTCCACACCACATCGATAGGCCTAGAAAGTAGAGGTGCTGCAGTGCCTAGAGGTAGTGTACTCGACGGACAGTTTAAGTGTCTCTACATCTAATCTATCACGACAACTGATCATTTCATCTTGTTCCAGCCCTGACAAATCGTGGGAAGTCTGAGGGTTTTAAGATCGGCAAGTTCCGTATTCGACTACGACGATTGAAGTAGTGACTCTGCACTAGACCAGGTATGGAAGACCAAGGTAAACTTAAGGAGTCGAGCTCCGGCCGGGAACTGGATCTGGAACGCCCATGTTCGAGCTACCGATATATCCTTGCTACATACCTCTAGACAGCCTCGATCGCACATTCAGCCAAAACATTCTCATCTCTGAGTTGTGAGTTGATCCACCGAATAATATATGTTCGGGACATGAAAAGATGACGTCCACTGAGAGGTCGTCATGAATCAATCCATAGCCTGACACAGATGCGGCACGGGACTCACGATACCGACTCCTGAGCAGATGGAGTTGCGGATAAGTTCTCTCTCAAGTGGAAGCTCGTACTTGATTCCTAGTGGCGGCCCCATCCACTGATTTGGGAACTCTGCGGCCCGTCTCTGCAAAAGTGAGCCGAGATGAACAGTGCATCCGGAATTGGAACACGGTACACTTCCCCCGCTTAGTTTACAGGAGGACTACTACATTCTGCGCCTACAAGTATACGCTGAAGGTGCCATTCCTTCCAACCGCAAGTCCCCGGCCTTCGTCGAATGCGATTTATCCTGACGACTGGAAACGTTCCCTCGACCACTTTCCATCCGCACATCCCATCTTGCCGAGCAAGATACGAACGTCAAATCTTCAGCGCCAAAACTAGGTATCCTTCATCATCTGCTGTGCTAGATTCACACCGCGGCGCAATTTTCGCCTCTTCTCGACCTGCCCGCAGATTGCGACTCGAGCCCTGTTTTTTTTTTTTTTTTTTCCAGCAGTTCAGGCCATATACAATCACGATTTCTCGGCGCCCAGCCTCTGAAGCTCAGGGCCTTCAGAACACCTTCACGCCCTACTTTGCTACCTATCTTGACATCATACCTGTCTCAAACCTCAAGAGCGATCGCATCGCGTGTCGGGAAAGTGATCGCGAATCTTCCGAGGGAAAGCCATCGGGGTAGATCGGAGAGGGGCTATTGTGAGGGCAATTGAACGACACCTTGAACACACACTGGATTTTGGCAATAGGGCCACATTTGCGACATCAATCCCGACGACTGTGGACAGCGAGCCTCGACCACAACCACGATCACGGCGCTGTACGCGCGCCAGATGCGACACCGGAGAGACCAAACCTTATGGCGATTGAGGCATAGACAGCAGGAGGCAGAAGGATTGCCAAAGCGCATTCCCAGCGGTCTTTTGCCGTCACTTGCGACCGATTTAGCATGGAACCACGACAGCTCTTCAGCGACCCGACGGCCGATCCGATATCTACCGCCGGGGCCGCCAGCAATGCTCTCAGCTGCGCTTCTTTCAACCTCCCCGAAGGAGGCATTCTCCAACTCCCCAATGGCGAGATCATTACGCTTAGCGCTCCGGCCGCCTTCAAACCGCCATCATGCAATCTCGCCCTTCGTTCCGTTCCCAACATTATTGCTTCTGGCGGAGTCGTAGGGAGGACTGCAAGTGGCACCATGGGACTGAAAGCAGATGACGACTCCCACTTTTCGGACTGGCGTGATCCGTTCTATGCGTCGACGTTTCCGCAATGCTACGCTCTTGCGGCGACGACCATTATCGCATATACTTTGGTTATCATGCTCTTCATCACGCCGAGGTCATTTCTTGATGGCGGAGTGGTTGTTCTGGGACGCAAAGGGTTCACAAATGGCGGCGGCGGCACCAGCATCGGAGGACGTCCTTGGTTGCAGAAAGTTGCAGCTCTCTCGGTCGCCATTTCACTGACCATTGCCAACGCAGCCACGTTTCGCGCCGCCGAGCAACAGTATTCCTGGGGGGTTCAAAACGCCAAACAACTACAAGAAGATGTTCTTGGTGGGGCCGAACTCAAAATCATCCGCATTATATCCGACACCTTTCTATGGCTCGCCCAAGCGCAAACTCTGATTCGTCTGTTCCCGCGCCAGCGAGAAAAGGTGATTATTAAATGGACGGCTTTTGCGCTCATCACGTTGGACGTCATTTTCCAATCACTCAACAGCTTCAAATATGGTGGTTCCGACCTTACGCGGCCCAAGTTCACCGAGGCTGTGCCTGCCCTTAGTTATCTGTTCGCCCTCGCTCTGGGGGTTCTCTATGCTGCTTGGGTGTTATACTACTCGATTATGAAGAAGCGGTACGCGTTTTACCACCCCTTGATGAAGAATATGATCCTCGTGGCTGTCCTGTCCGTGGTCTCCATTCTCGTTCCTGTTGTGTTCTTCATCCTCGATATATCGAAACCTGACTTCGCGGGCTGGGGAGACTACGTCAGATGGGTGGGGGCTGCTGCTGCTAGTGTCATTGTCTGGGAATGGGTAGAGAGAATCGAAACATTGGAAAGGGAAGAAAAGAAGGATGGAATATTGGGAAGAGAAGTGTTCGATGGAGACGAGATGCTCGAGGCATCACAATCGGAACATGCCTGGCCAAAGATGAAGAGAAAGGGTTCGGGCGGTTCGGATTCGCAGGATACGGAAAGTGGTGGAGGTGGCAAGGACGGCGGGCCAAGCCTGTCGAGGTTTGGTGCTTGGTCGAAGATTAGCACCTTGACATCAAAGCACCGCACCGAGCCCAGCTCTAGAAACGAGCCTAACGAGGGAAGCTCGCCGGTGGCGGAAACTACAAATGACGACGAGAGGCCACGGTTCTTATCACCGCCGTTATGGCCCGCACGACCAACTCCGGCAGCTACGTCAGTGAGCCGGACGGACACCACTAGCGCCGCGAGTACCATGTACGCTGTCAGGTACCATACCATGACAGACCTGACATCGTATGGTACGCCACCACCGACACGCAATATGGGGCGCTTGTCGGGGAGCGAGAGTCGTGGTTCCAGTCGACATAGAGACTATGGGAGCGCGAGTCCCGGCTCAGCGCCTGCTCAGGATGCTCGCTCAACACAAAACTCCCATGTGGGGGCAAAAGCCTCATCAGCAGGAAGCAGATGGCACGCACTTGCACCAACAGTTTCGAGCAGGGATTTCGTAACGCGTTCGGAGCCACGAAGCAGCAAGATGCAGCGCGACGAGAATTCTCGATGGGATCTCCGCGCTAGAGTTGAGGAGTTCGCAGCAACCCAAGCCGAGAATCTACGCGAGAAGTTCCGCCCAACTCTGGATACCAACAACTTGCCCGTCACCGTTATCCCCGCGCCACCGCGAAGAGGCGCCGCCATCGCCCAGCTCTGTGAGGATGAAGAGCTTAATCATTCATCAAGGGAGGGAACGGTTAGGGAAGAGAGCCGGAATAGCAACGCTTCGGGAACGGTGGTTGCGGTAGGGGGGAGTCAGACGCCGATACAAACTCCTTTTTCTCCTCCACCACGAGCGGCAAACAGCAGCATGAGCACAGCGCAAATGTCCCGGCCACAACTGAGTCCCATCGTTACCCAGGGCTCATTTACCAACAACAGGTATAACCACCTGCCTGTGACGGTGATACCAGCTCCACCACGGCAAGACCCAGCCAGAGCACCGTCGCAGCCGCAGTCACCGTCGCTAGTTGCTCTGGGTAAGCAACCAGCGAGAAGCGACTCCTCAACGACACCGTCTCCTTGACACGGCTGGCACGCCTTTTCTATCTATCATCCTTGGGTATTTTTGGGATTGTTTCTACATTTTTCTATAGGAGATACCACATGTTACTGCATTGTTTCGGCGTCTAGCGAGGATCAAAAAAGGGCGTTTAGGATGGAAGGTCGTAGGTGAGGTGGTCACCATCACCGTCGGAATGTTCGGGGCCCGCGGAAGGGGGAAGTGAGAGGCTACCATATATGGTATATGTTTGGTCGTACATTCAATGGCAACTTTCTTGGATGTTCACTGCCTTATACTTTCTTACTGATTGATGGCACTTTTGAGGTACCTACCCTCTATGAAGGATTCATGAATTTTGGATGAAGTTGCCCCTATCAAGTTCTGTCTGCAATTTGTTTGCGCGCTTGGGTCATATCAAAGGATGGAGTTGTTCTTGGCGGCCGGTCGCAATTGACCTGACGTTGGTGGAAAAAGTCCTTTGCAATCCCTTATGAAGTGTGAGTCCCCTTTTCTGCTAACAAACTGCCTCCACAGAATGGTCGTAGCCAGTTAGGTACATAAGGTACCTAGCCAGTCAGCAGGGTTCCGCGGACTCGGCAGCCCTTGGAGTTGCACTCCCCATCGGGACACCTGCCGACTCCAAAGAGTGGTGCCGTCCAATCCAGCCTCGGCTCGTGAATGTCAGACTTATGCGCACCGCTAACCTGTTTTACCACCTATTTCCCGCGGCCTTGGCGAACATCATCACTTTTGATCACGTTGATGAAAATGCATTCTCTTCACGGCCACGTACTCAAGATATTGAGAAATTGCATGGTCTTGGAAAAAGCGTTGATCGCTCATGGATTTGCAGTAAGAACAATAGTTCTTTGGTGAAGTACTTGATGGCCGAGCTTTTGGCCATCAAAGTCTGTAGTGGCCTCTGCGCGCGGTGCGCATAATTTTGACATGAGTAAGCTCAGGTCTCTTGAAGACAAACCCCCCTGATCCTCGCCATCGGCCTCTCCAGTATCCCCGTAGATTAGGCCAATGAAGATTTGTTTTGGCAAGACTATGTAATAGTGAGTGCGCTTGGCGATTTAACTTGATGGGGAAGTGGGGGAAGAGAAGAGACGGAAAATAGAGACGGGAGCTTTGCAACTTGACCATAGGATGAAGAGACTGGTGAACACCTACCCGGACCGGTTGACACTTCACCTTTTTGCGCCATTCTTCACCTCGTCACTGGCTTCTCACCTCAACCTTCTTCCTCCAGAGGTGTTGTTTGGGTCACGGCGGTGGAAACAAGGGTCCAATTAAGCGGTCTGTGGGGTCGGTCGCGGCGGAAGACCCGAACAGGGGAAAATTGGGTGTTTGTCGGGACCGTGAAGCGTTTTAGCGTCATGCCAGCCCCCTAGTCCTGCGTATGGAGTCCATCCTAGGTGGGCGCTGAGGTGAGGACGAGGTGTGGTGCCGTGGTCCCTACCGCCTTCCGTCCCGCGGCTGAGCGACACGCCGTGGAGAGAGCCCCAGTCTCTCACTTGAGGCCACTCCCCCTCCAACACGAAAAGACGGGACCATCTTCAAAGTCGGAACTGCCCCCCTTGCAACGGCTCTTCTTACTCTGCTTCCAAACTTCTTCACAAGAAATTCTTTTCTGTCTTTTTTTTCTGTTTCCTTTACGGTGCAAGGGGCGCACCAGAAGCAGCATCAGCAGCTTACTCTTATTATTGTTTTAATTCCCCTCCGAGTTTCACAGGATTCGGTCACGCCCCTCCTTTTTTTTTTCAGCTTACCTGCCCGTGGAACGAGCGCACGCGTACTCCTACTCCTTCGGCGTTTTATCGTGATCTGGTTCGGCGCAAACGAAGAGACGGTCGGGGTCTGACTGCGGCTTTTTGAAGGAAACAAAAAGAGCAGCAACGACCTTTGGATATTGGGAATCCCTCGGGTCTTGCGCTTCTACGTCTTCCATCCCGGAGGCTGTCCGACTGACCAGCCATCCACCACCACCACCACCACCACCACCCACTGCCCACCATGGCACCCTCGACAAAATCAGAACCGTTTCCGGAGCTCAGCTCGGCGGCAGACCGCCAATTACACTCCGAGGCTACCGCAGCCCGTCGCCGTAGAAAGTCGAGCGGCCTTGGACAAGCATTGCGCGTCGGTGACACTGGCGCACCCGCCTTGGCCACCAGTCTTGCCCTCTCACAGAAGGTAAGGCATCGTCCCATCTTGAACACCAGGCCATGGACAGGGCAACAAGAAGAGAAGCTGACTGCAGTTGTCATACAGGATTCCAAAGATGTCGCTGCGCCACCAGGCAAGAAATTTTCTAAGCGGCGCAAGGCGCGCTCCCTCCTCCGCCGCGCCAAAAACTATGCCATCAAACACACGTGGGCCTTGCCCTTGGCCATCCTGATGGCATTCCTATCTCTCTACGCCATCAACCCGACCGAGAGCAACCCGATCCACCACTTTATCTTCCTCTCATACAAGCTGCCGACTTCGAGTCCCGATGAGATCCCGCAATACGGCAAAGGCCTCTGGGACATTGCCTTTGTATCCTTCTACACTATCGTCTTGTCCTTCACCCGCGAGTTCATCATGCAGGAGGTTCTGCGCCCCATGGCGCGCTGGGCCGGCCTCAAGTCGCGCGGAAAGCAGGCTCGGTACATGGAGCAAATGTACACGGCTCTCTACTTTGGTATCATGGGACCCGTTGGTATGTACGTTATGAGCCGCACGCCCGTCTGGTACTTCAACACCGTCGGCATGTACGAGAACTTCCCGCACAAGACCCATGTGGCTGTGTTCAAGTTTTACTACCTTTTCCAGGCTGCCTACTGGGCGCAGCAGGCCATCGTGCTTCTCCTGGGAATGGAAAAGCCCCGGAAGGATTTCAGGGAGTTGGTCTGCCATCATATTGTCAGCTTGGCCTTGATTGGCTTGAGCTACCGCTTCCACTTCACCTACATCGGTCTTGCGGTCTACATCACCCATGACATCAGTGATTTCTTCTTGGCGGTAAGTCCCCGCCCAGCATCCCTGAGTCAGGGCATGGCGCGTTTGCTAACTTGCCCAATTTCCAGACATCCAAGACTCTCAACTACCTCGACCACGCGCTCACCGGCCCCTACTACTTCACCTTCATGTGTGTATGGATCTACCTGCGCCACTACCTCAACTTGCGCATCATTTGGAGTCTGTTCACCGAGTTCAAGACCGTTGGCCCTTACGAGCTCAACTGGGAGACTCAGCAGTACAAGTGCAGCCTCTCCTTCGTCATCACGCTCGCTTTGCTCGGCTCCCTTCAGGCGCTCAACCTCTTTTGGCTGTTTTTCATCATCCGCATCGCTTACCGCTTCGTTGTCCATAAAGTTGCCAAGGATGACCGCAGCGATGATGAGTCGGAGTTGGAAGATGATGTTACCGAGGAGAAGCCTACCGCTAATGGCTCTACCACCAAGAGGTAGATTGGGGAGAGTAACAGCATCTTTCTGTTATCATTACCGCTTGTACTAGAGTCACTATAATTGGGGGGTTTCCGGTGATGATGTATGACGTGCATCTATGTCTATCTATCTGTACACGACTTCGGCACATTAAACGTCTCCCCCATCATGTTTGTATATGGAAAAAAGGGAGTGGGAGTGAAACGACGGTATACATCATTTGTAACTACATGGAAATGAATCACACACCATACGACCATCTGGGATGAGTCGGGGAAGGGATTAGAAAAGGGTTCGGGAGAAGAAGTAATGAAAGGAAGAAAGGATACTTGCACAACTCCTGTGCATGAAAAATCTACTTGATTGGCTATCACACACTCGCTTCTCAAACGGCGACCCTTGAACATACAGTGATGCAAAGGATGAAATAGGGATAAGTAAACAAAGTGAAAGTGGGATCACGAACTATTTGGCCACGTCAAACTTCTCGGTCCTGCTGTAAAGATTACTTAGCAATTATACGGGCTTCCTCAAAAGCCATTACCATATGGCCAATCATCGAATTGATACAAGACTGGGGTGACCGATATCATCCGATCTTGGTAACTTCGTGGCAGTCAAGGGCAGTCTGTCTGTGCGGGTAACGATACAACGAATCTTCTTACCGACTTTTAGATCCGTCCACGCCGCTCTACCGATGACGCTCAACTCAAAGTCTTGTATTTTGACTCCGATTCGGAGTTTCAACAACGTCACCATAACGCCCAGCTGCCAAGGGTCTCCTCCTCTGAATACCACGAAAGACGGCTAAGTAAACGACGAGATAGCATCGGAATGGTGATACATGCTCCCTATGCTTCACCAAGGACGGGAAGAAAAGCGCCAGTCGCACGAAAAGCATGGCAACAAAAAGCACGTACGTTTGTGTCAATTAAATGGCTTTCGAAAGAAAGATCAAGTACGGTCACCAAGCCAGTATCATCGATCCGCAACCCAGGAGCCAGTCAACGCGAACCTCATCTCGGGATCAGCAACCAGGAAAGAAAGTTGATAAAGTGCAAGAATGAAGAAGTAGTGATGGATGATAGATAGGGGAAAGACGATAGCTGGACTAGAGAGGATTGCATCGATATACGGAGTAAAACTTGCAAAAGATGGCTGGCTCGCTTGATTTGCTACGTACGCCCAGAAATCGGGATCTTACAAAGAAGTACACAGGGACAACTGATCCGAATCAAGACAATGTGTATGTTTATTTCTTAATAAATTCTCTTCTTCCTCCACTCTTCTTTTTCCCTTTCTTTATCTCTCTTCACCTCTTTCCCCCTTTTCCCTCCTCTCGCATAATTATTCCCTCCACTTCTTCAATAACCACTTTATAGTCCCACCCCAGCTCAAGCTTGATTTAATTCTACGAGTATCCCGCCCCTACCTCTACTTCTTCATGAGACCTATCATCACTTACCACTACCACTACCCCAACCCCAAGACTTCTTCTTCTTCTCCTTCTCCTCAGCTTCCTTCCTCTCATGCTCAATCGGCACCGCCATCAACTCGAAATGCTTGCTGTTATCAACCACGCTAGGCATATTCTTCCACTCGCTGTACTCAAAGTGCTCGGTGAATCTGGATTCCCGTCCGGGCTGCACGGCGCTATTTGGGAAGGTGGGTTTGTATGATGTTGATGTTGTTGTTATTGTTGTGGGTTTGGGTGTGCTAAGGTATGAGGGGGTAGTGGTGCTGGTGCTGGTGGACGCGATGTTGTGGGAGAAGGAACTGGTTCCTGTCCCTGTCCCTGTCCCTGGCCATGAGGAGGTGGAGGATGCTAGTCGGAAAAGGGGGAGGGGTGAGTATGGTGTTTTGGTGTAAAAGTGAAGGGGAGACAAGAGAGAAAAAAAAAAAAGAGAAAAAAAAAAGGAAACAAAAGGGAGACGAGGGCGCGAAGGAAAAGCAAGTGGCTGAAAAGGTAAACTTTCACTTACAGCCTCCAGTGGTCGAGGAGGAAGTTATGTTGTTATTGTTGATTGTTGAGTTAGAACTGGACATGGTGAGTATTTGTGGATTGATTTCAAAAAAAAAAAAATACTGGCTCGATAAAGTTGATTCTTCTCTTCTGGCGACACTGATGATAATGCTGGAGGCAGCGATGCTCCTGCTATACTGAATGAAACTTATCGACTATTAGCAGGCATCTTACTCTTCAGTTGGACGCATCCTCGGACATGATTATATATCTCGAGGCTGGAACACTTGGAATGCGCAAACTACCTCTCCCCAATTTCCTACATGAACAGGTGTCAAAAACCTGCGTTTGATGTTAGCCATCACTAATCGATATCTGGAACTGAATGCTGCTTCACAAAGTCGACATTGGCACATATGGGAGATGGATGACAGGCAAACTCACAGCTCCGAAACACTCGACCTGTTGGATGACCAACACTCGTTTTCTTCTTCTTACGTGAAGTGCCCGTGAAAAATATCGAACCATGACTGCTCTTAGACCTTTGTGAGTTACACCATGCAAAAAGGGTCCAGAAGTCATACTGGTCTTCTGAGCAGACCTGAATCAGAACCATCGTGATGACACCTCGAGGCCTCACTTTCTATAGAATGTGTTTGACGTCTGGAAAGTTGATTTGTTTTCAAGCACATGTATTGATGGAGAGGTCTGTCCAGTCTGGTTAGGATGGGAAGTCTCCGGACATACATGAGTGAAGCTAACGAGGCTGGAGTCGAGGCAAGAGCCACTCATGGGACTGCCCCGTAATCCAGCTACTTGTAAGAGCGAACAGCACTTTCCAAGTTTTTGTTCGTTGGCCAAGTTGTTCTTGCTATTTCTCACACTTGAACCCATCATACCTTTTTTTTTTTTTTTTTTTTTTTTCTCCCTCGTGGCCACTCCTTCTCCGATCCGAAGACACGGACTCGTCCATGACAAAAATGATGAGACCTTTGCAGTCCGATACCGCTCGCTGTAGTTAAGAAGAGCCGTTGCCAAACTATAATAGGGATTACGGCAATTCGAAAACACATCGGCTAGTGTCCTTTGCGATATTTCGATTCGGGATTTGCCTAGAAATTAAGCTCAAAGGTGCAGCAGAGACGCTTGGATGCGTGGTAAGAGTATGCCCAAGGTATAATGTCAAAGGTTTGTTATGTTTGTCCAGGACGAGACGGAGTAGGTACAGCACACAGCATTCATTGTCGCTCCCCTAATACATCTCCTCACAACTCTCACTTCCAAGCACAATGAATCAAGGCATGATCTAGCAGCAATCATGACACACACCCTCTTTCCTTCAACTGAAGACAGTTCATCTGAAGTATTACAAACTAGAAATGCACTACACGCTAAGCTCATTTATTTACCTCCGCTCTGAAGCATCTCCCTTTTCATTTCGAGCTGACAGAGTGAACCATCTTCACTCAGCAGCCAACACCAGACCCATTCACTAACAGCATCGCTCTGGGTATCTCGCTTCACCACTCCCACCCCTCCCACAAACCTGTGATAACGCAAATAGCCGCCCTTCAAAGACATTTAATGACAACTCGCTCATATACTAAGCATTGCTTACTCGCTTACTCGCCAAATGTTGCTCGCTTGCTCGCACATGCTTAGTGACCAGGAACAGATAGACTGAAGAGGGAAACGGAAAAAGAGGTCTCGCTCACATCTAACAAACAGGTAGGGAAATTACGGGAAAATAGAACAGATGCGAGAGGGGGATGGAGTGAAATTGTCATCAATGGGCCATCAGCCATCGGCCGGATGAATTAGTGTCTCTTTATGAGTGTTTTGGAAAACCCCATCACGAACTGATAAGTCCTTCGTTTCCCAAGGGCTGTAAGGTCGTGACCCTAAATCACTTGATAAAGCACTTAATGGTGATAGATACCTCTGGGTATACCCCCCCCCCCCCTCT
>NW_009799101.1:1956286-2039117 GCF_000213175.1 Neurospora tetrasperma FGSC 2508
CCTTCTTCTTCTCCCCCCTTTTCTTCCTTTCCCCTTCTCCACATCGTCTGTTCACCGTTTCTCCTCCGTCTGCCCTGTCCGATGCCGGGCTGTAAAAAGCAAAGTGTAAAAAGGCAAACCGGAGTGTAACACCATGACACACGGCTCCCAATGCACGAAAAAAAAAAAAATTGGAAGCGACATATCAAGAAACCAAAGAAGGGGCCTACAGTATATCACTGGACCAGAGCAACAACTTCTTTTAAAAGGTGGCCCCAAGAAATTCGAGTGGAAAGGGACAAAATTATGGCCCATATTGCATTAAAGGAATCCCCACCAACGCCAGCCATGCTTGGGAATCTTATCTCATGGTTCGCGTCTCTCGTTAAGCGGCATGTTTGAATAAGAAAAGGAAAACAGAAAGAGATTTTATAGACAGGAGGAAATGCGAAGTGGGTAATTATTACGGTCCCGCCACGGGGACCAGCTGATGCTTCGCTGAGAACGAAAACGATACCAAAACATGCAATATGTCCAGCATGGTATCGACGAGTGAGGTTGACTTGGCTTGTCGCCCATGGTGGCCGATTATTAGGTGTGGCTATGTTGCAAATGCATAGACTCTCGCTGGAACACTGATGCATCGTTGACTGAGTCGTTCGGGGGCCCTCATGTACTGGCTCGTACCCTACGTGGCAAAGAGTAACTTGAGGACAGTCCGGAACGCGAGGCATACGAGGCTGAAAGCGGTTGACTATTATCTCTGCGTCCAGCAATTGGTTGTATCGCCGCGATTCGCGGGTCGTAGGCACTATTGTGGTTGTCCTCCTCGTGAGAATCATCGCTCGCTTCGTCATGAAGAGTTCCCTCTGATCCACTGACCGAAGCGCTGCTGTCATCATCCGAGTGTGAGCTAGTACCCCCATGAGAAGTGGTGTCTGACTCATTGTCCGGCGTCGAGGTACCAGCAGTTGGGCTTTTCAGCCCTGTCTGCAGAATAGCGGATGAGGCCATGCTATCCCCATCTGAGTGATCATCATCTCGTGAGAGGTTGGCTCGACTCAACAGTTTTTGAGCCTTCAGGGTGGCTCTCAGAGCGTGCTCTGCCGCGCGCTCAGCACGACAATGCTTCTCCCACATGGAAGCATAGCGGCCACCCAGAGCTAGGAGCTCCTGATGCGTGCCTTTTTCGACCATGGTGCCAGCGTGAAGGACAATGATTTGATCCGCATGCGTAATAGTTGACAATCGATGCCTGTAATACATATTATCGTTAGCAACTATTCAGTGATGATCAGTACATAAGCCACTTACGCAATGATCAGGAGCGTACGGCCCTCGCCAAAATTGCCGCTGATTAGCTTGGACTGAATCTTCTGCTCTGTCTCACCATCCAAGGCTGATGTCGCCTCGTCCAACATGATGATTTGTGGGTTTTTGAGAATTGTGCGCGCGATAGCGACACGTTGCTTCTCACCACCGCTCAAGCGAAGGCCACGCTCGCCAACTTTGGTGGCGTAGCCGTCCGGGAAACTCAGAATACGATCGTGAATCGCAGCCGCCCGGCAAGCATCATACACATCTTCCTCGGTTGCGTTCGGGTTCGCATATTTCAGGTTGTACATGAGGGTCTCGTTGAACAGGATAGTATCTTGCGGAACAACACCAATGAATCGGCGCACCGAGTCGATAGTCAAGTCTTTCACGTCATGGCCGTCCATCTGTATGCTTCCCTCCTGGCAGTTGTAATACCGGAACATCAAACGAAAAACGGTGGATTTGCCACCTCCAGACTCGCCGACAAACGCGGTGGTAGTTCCGGGCTTGCACTCGAAAGACAGGTCATGCAGGGCAGGCCTGCGCTTGTCGTACGAGAATCCGACGTTGTTCCATTTCAAATGCCCGCTGCAGCTTGCCAAGTCTTGGACATCAGGGCCGTCGATGACAGAAGGCTGGATTTTGAAGAGTTCAAGGAGTCTCTCTCCGGAGATCATGGCTTGCTGGATGGTCCGGTAAAAAGTACCAAAGAAGTTGAGTGGTCCTTGTAGTTGGCCGAGATAAGTGATCAACGACACAAACTCACCAAGGGTCCGAGTGCCTTGGCTGACCTGATACGCGCAGGTCATCATGATGACAAGAAAGCCGCACATGAAAACCATGGACTGACACATGTTCATGTGATTCATGCCAAAGGTCACCTTGGCCTCGGCTGCCTGGAAGTTGAGGATCGCATTGCGGTAGCGCGCAAACTCGTATTTTTCGGCGTTGAAGTACTTGACCGTTTCGTAAGACGTGATCGAATCGTTCTTAACCGCCTCTTCCTCTCTATCCGCATTGACCATATCGCGTCGCTGGTCAGCCCTGGTTGCCGCCATACGGATCGTCAAAAACAAATAATAAAAGGTGATGACCGAGACGAACAAGGCGTACATGGGCCCGAACTTGACATAGAAGAAGATGATGGCTATGAAAAGGTCGATGAGCATAGGAACCACTTGGAAGGTTGTCTGCTCCAGGAACTGGTTGATAGAGGCTCCCTTGTTGAGGGCGGAAAGGACCTCTCCAGTGCGTTTGCCAAGGTGGAAATCCAGTGACAAGGAATGCACATGCTCAAATGCAGCTGTCGTCAATGCTCGGTAGGTATGCTGCGATACGGGAATCCAGAGGATCGACCTCAAAGACCCAAGCAATCCAGAAGGCCCTTGAAGCAGCTTGTATAATACCAGGAGTCCAACCTGCATCCACGGCATTTTGAAAACCCCGTCCTTCGGCTCTAATGCATCGGTAACTCTCCCCATCTGAGCGGGAACCGCAATGTTGACAAAGCGCTGAAGAAGGACCAAAACAAAGCACACAAGTATGATGCCCTGGAGCTTGAGAGAATTTGCTGGCCAAAGATATGGGAAGAAGACCGAATAACCGCGGCAGTATTCGAACCACGTCTTGTGAGGGAGTTTCTGAGGTCGGTAAAATGCCGCTTCCGCATCACGCTGTTGACAACCCGCTTCCCCAGCGCCATTTTCGCTCCCAAATCCAGAGTCGGTCCGTGGAAGTCTGCGATCATTGCCTCTGTTGGAGCCGGTGTGATAGTTCGGGTGACTTCCGTTTAGCAAAGGACTTGACTCATCACTATCGGAGTGGCTTGCTTCTTCGTCATATCGCTGTTTTTCCTTGATACACTTCCTGGTCGTTAGAGCAGCATAGGTGAACACCATAATCGTTACGATTAGTATACGGACGCCACCAATGCTGAGATCCACAAGGTCCCACCTGTCCAAGCCATCAGTTTGTTTCGGTATCGGGTCCTGAGCGCCGAGGGTGGAGTAGCGGCTCCCGGTAACAATGAGGGCGAATGATAACAGGACGACAATTTCGCCACCGAGGCCGAGAACCCATGTAATGAAGTGGACGATATTCGGGCTGTGTTCCCAGTCAAACAACGTGATGAGAACGTATACGTAGAAGAAAGCTGACCCAGCAACGTAAACCTTTAAGCCGAGTTGTAAGTACATCAAGCCAATAGTTTGACAGCCCATTAGGACCAGATACTTGGAAGTGGGAACGACTTACGATGCGCTGTTCATCGCACCACCAATCGCCCACCTCCCCTTTCACTCCGCGAGCTGACACGGCGTGAAGGGCGATAGCAGCACCGTTGGCAACAAATGATAGTACAAGACCAGCCGAGAGGTACTGAAACACGGTCTTGGCCACGTCGCCGTTGTGAACAAAGGGTGCTTGAATGTCATGATGCTCACGCCTTCTCTTGGTAAAGGGTAGAGGTTTGCCGCCGGGGCCCTTGATGGTTGGGGCAACTACTTCCTCCTCGGTCTTGGAAGTGACGATACTATGGATGCCGGCTGAGATGATGAAGGCGAATAATAGAACGACTGGATAGCATAGCTGAGAATTCCTAAAGACGACTTCAGCAAGGCTGGGCTGAAAGCCTCGTCCACTCTTGAGTGCGTCCATGTTGGGCCTGCACACAACTGAGGGTTAGAAGAGAGCCCGGTAAAGTGATTGGATGGTTGAGTGAGAGGAGTTGAAAAGGTGAAATAGAAATAAGATGAGCTTGGGAAGGAGAGATGTGAGAGCCAAGGCGGGGAGGCAAGGAGTACCTCTTTTGGAGGACAGGGGATGGAAAGGCAGAAGCAGATGAATGATCAGAAGGTGGCACTGCATGCTAGCTCGACGAGCCCAGGCAATGCTTGACGGGAGCTGACATACAGAAAGAGGCAGGATTTAGAGAAGAGAGGAGAAGACGACGACGACGAGGCAGAGGCAAGGCCGCCAGATCATGACCCCCGGGACCCTCGAGATGTCCTTGGCGATTTTGAGTGGTGGTTGGCCGAGTTCAAGTGAAAGTTGTGGTTGAGGTTCCGGCTGCGCGCAGTGGCGGCAAACTGCAACCGAACTGGCAAACTGGATGAGGACGGCGGCAGAAGAAGCGAGCGTATGTTTTGAATAGAGAGGCCGAGGCTGGAAAAGGCCAAGGAGATGCGGGAGATAGGCAGACGGTAACGTTGGGGTAGGAGAAGTATGAAGCTGCAGACGGCTGCCGAGGTGATGGCGTAGCAGGGTCGGCGGGAGTGTATATTAAAGACGGGAGGGACGGTGTAGATGAGATGCCGTACTCGCCCACTATCGCGCTGCGTGTGCGTGTGCGTGTGCGTGTGCGTGTGCGTGTGCGTGTCTCTGGGTAAACCCTCGAGACCGCTCTTGTCTGGCTGCTGAATGCTGTTGGGTCGATAGATTGTCGTCGAATGGCAAGGTCTCTAGCAAGGTGCGTCACGGTTCAAGTTCCCGTCAACTTGTTGAGCACCGAGACCGAGTCCAGTAAAAGTAGGTACTGTAGAGAAGTATGTACCTCGATCGAGTCGGCGGCCTGTAGACGGATGGTGGGGCAGCCAGCGCCGCAGGCGGGAGCAGGTGACGGGTTTGGTGGTGCGGCGGCTTTTGCCACTTGAAAGATCGATCCTGTCTGGGGCTGAACCGAGTCAAGAGATGTCGTTGCTGCTGATGAGGTCCAGCTGAGAGGCAAGCCGCCTGGCTTGATTTTCAAAACCCTGGGGCCGCTTGAACCGTCGATAACCTGGATGGATGGAAGCCTGTGGATTTCTAAGCCTCCGCGGGGAGTCCACTTCCACTTGGTAATCAGGGTAAGTGCGACTTAATGGCAGAAGTGATCAATGTTTTGTCGGCTGTATCGTTACTGCCAAAAAGAGAAGCTCGAAAAGCCAGAGGATTTGTACTTGGATCCGGACGGGATGCAAGCCTAGTAGTGTACAAGAGGCAAGTAGTAGGTAGGTGTACTGTACCTAGCACCCGAAGCACAAGATGCACAGCGGAGATCAAGGACAGACAGGGCAGCCCTATGGAGATGATGGTCAAGGACCCAGAGGGGAGGGGAGGGGAGAGGAGAGCGGAAAACCAGAACCAAAACGAGTGTGGTGAGATGGAAGATGGAAGTTGAAAAGGAGTTGAGGTTGTTGGGAAGTCGGAGATGGAGAGTAGGTAGCTTTCAGACGAAAGAAGACGCGGGACGGCAGACAGATGCCCATGCTACATGCATCCGCCTCACAAACGGGACGACGGAGGGGTCGACGTCCTTCTTGGGTTGAGCTAGAGAGGATCCTCGTCTCAGGTCTCGAAGGCCGTTCGGTGCATGGAGGCCCTGGAGTATGAATGTACCGTAGAGCTAAGGCACAAAACCGGGCAGCTGAAGGAGCCGGGCCGGACTTGTGTCGTCAGGTCTTGGGTTGTTCTTACCCGTAGGGTACACACAATGTACAACCTACCCGCCATTAAACATGACTTGGTGTAAATACAAAATCAGAGATGCCACGTTAGACGCCCAATTGTGACATTATCGGTTCTTTTCGTTCACCATGACCACAACAAAAGGCACAGATGGTTTGTCGTTTACGATTACTTGCGACTCCGTCGCTTTCTGTCATTGGAGATGCGACACTCTACATACAGACGCAGTACTAGCCATATTGGCTGACATTTGACAGTGGCTGTCTGGGCTCCGGCTGCAGTGCTTGTCCCCAAAGACAAGTGGAGAGCTTCTCCACACACACACACACTTACAGCAACATCGCCTTCAAGCTAAACGCAGTGCCTGCATTGATCAGCCAATGAAACCGTCAAAGCGGCCCTGACAAGGGCGAGCGCAATGGGGAGGTTGGCCCAGGCCCGCGGCTGGCCCCTCCGAAAAGTCGGAGTCAAATCGATGTGTCTTTCTGGCTGGATCAAGACATCATGTTCGCCTTCCATTTTGAGCGTTACATACTTTCTTTGTTTCGCAGCACCAGAATCTGGGGCTTGTATCACGGGTATGGAACCTGAATATCAGCACGACATATCATGCGCCTGGGCTCATGGACATGATGCTGTACCTAATGTAGTATATACACTAACAAGTTGACATGTAGTGCAATCGGTACCTTACAGAGCTTATAACGTACCTGACGTCCTGATCGATCCCCACAATCTCGTCCCCGGTGCACATCATCATGTCTATACTCATGCCATGCTCGCCTGGCATGGACTAGCAATAGCTTTTCCAATATAAATGTGCCTGTACCTCGCGTGTGTCATCACTGTCGTTAAGTTTTCTTTCTTTCTGACCACGAAAACCATACTGTGTCCATGCTGTCCTGATCACGAATGACAGACAATTGAGGTGGTGGGAGAAAACCAACTTATATTTAAAGACCCCACTACATTGGGTGAGTGGTGAGTGGTCATCGTATGTTTAGTTGGAATGAAACACGGCATGGTGATTGGTTGTTTGGTTGGCCCTTGAGCTGCATCACTGCACCAGTTCCCGCTCATATGGGATCGATGTAACCGATGTTTCCTGTTGTCCTCCCACATGGGAGAAGACCCGAGTGTTGGAGTAGCTGACAAGGGTGGTTATTCTCGTACAGCGCAGGAAAGTGGACTTGCGATGTGGATGAGGACATTCTCGTACAGTCTTTGATGCTGTAAGCTCATGGCTGGAGGGGTGAAAGTCAAGACTCGAGAGACCAGAGATTATCTCGGGGAGTTGCGTGAAGCCTAAAAACTATGGACCTGTGGACGACCCGGCAAGCAATGCCTTTCGTCCGGCGCGATGGACCAGCGACTTTTTTTTTTTCTCTTTCAGTTCTATTCCTTGTCCGCAGTCCTCTCATCCTCGGCTGTCGCTTTTCGGGCTCCCGCGGTCTGCATTTGACAATAGGTAAGCAGACAGGGTACTCACTTTGACCACTTCCACATGGGACGACGGGGATGGTCGGGGGCTGGCTGGGGATACGTATATGGGGTTGACGGGACGAGTCGCTGCCCGGGATTGCAGATGTCCATAGAAGGATGGAAGTTTTCATGGAAGCAAAACTCCTCCCATACAAGCCCTGCCCGACCCGTGACAGCAGCACCATAGCGGGACGGTGATGACCGACGTGAGGACGGACTACGCGCTCATCAATCTCACCATGCTGGTCGTCCGGGAGTTATTGCAGTAAAGGGAAAGGATTGGGCCGTGATGGAACCGTGATGGAACCGTGATGGAACCTTGATCGAAGGAGCGGACTCGGGCCTTTCCTTCCTTGCCCTTTCCTAACCTGACGATGTGAAACTGACCGGGGATGAGGAATCAACAACGACAGTGCGTCGCCCCGCTCATTCTGCATTGCACCCTGCCGTGTACGTGCCTCGAGCCATGTTGGAGATGTACTCTCGTCATCGCCGGTCTGGAAACGCAGGCGTTCTCGCGGAATCAGGGCAGCGTGCCTGGATGTGTTACGTGTCTCGATTTTGCCGGGCCCGGCCTGCCCTGTCTGCCGGTAGTGCGCCTGCTGGTGCGGGTCCGTTTCCATGGCCTCTTGAGGATCGGAGCGAGACGAGGTTCGAGGTTCATGTTGCCAAGGCTATCCGGCCCAGCCCGACGGGACGGCAGGTCGGACATTGGAGGATCGATGCGACATTTGCGCTTCGATGAGAACTCGCTCGGCTGTAACACTAATAAAGTCTATTTGGTGGATTAAGAGCCGAAATATGATGCTGCCTGGGATCATAAATGGCTCGGACGAAGGCAGAAAATTCTTTGTTTTGCTTACCTCTACGTTACGGAAGGATGCCCGGATGTTGAGGTCGGGCAAGATAGTTTGAAGGTGAGACCGACCTACCGAGAGCAGCTCCGCACTTCTCCGTCGAGGTATCGGTACCGAACAACAGGCTCAAGCACCATGCCGGTGTCCACCCACCTCTGCCCGACTTATTTGCAAAAGCAGGAGTTTTTTTTTTTTTTGGTTTTGTTTTTTTTACAATGTACACTAGGTCATTGCGTCTTCGCTGCATATCAGTAGTAGTATGAAACTTGTACTTTTGTAGTCGTGAAACCCCAACGACTCCGTGTCGCGGAGGATATCAACATTACTGACGATAACCGCGGTAAGGGAAAAGAAGAAGAAAAAACAAGAAAATGTCAAACAGGACAGAGGTGGATAAAAAGCTTAACATTCTTCAAATAGAAAAGAAAAGGTAGTGTACATATCGGTCTAGAGGCATGCATACACGTCTAAGTGAAGTGTAGTGCAGTGTAAGTGTGTGTGTCTTGTGCTCCACCGTGCTGTCTAAAGCTTGACGTGATTGGTTCAGAATAGGTGCCTCTAATCATTCTTCGGCCTCTCCCACTGGCTTCACACGCTAAGAACTGAACTTGGCCGTTGTTGTGACCAACAAGGTACAACACCAAACTAGGTAGTGTAAGCTAACTACGCAGCCAGCTCGCACACCCTTTTCATTACAATTCCCTTCACCGCCTTGCCGCTACTTCTGGTGATGAGACCGCGACCTGCTTCATGCATGCATGCCACATCGGACCGCATACAGCGGGACTACACTAGGCACGACTAGCTTGAGGCAGCAGTAGGTAATGCTACGCCATCTTTTCTGCTGCCACAATGCTAGCTTCTGGAAACACATCGACAAGTCTTTGCCAGACCATTCAACACACAAAACGACTCAGAAGCAAGACTACCTTAGTGCCTGGCTTGGGCTCAGCATATAAACTCACCGGCAGGAAATCGGCAATTAGATTTGCTTTCGCGGAAACTGTCGCCTTTTTGTCGTGCGTAACGCGCGTAGGCACTATATCGGGTAGCTTGTGGTACTATGTGACCGATGACTGTCTGGGAAGGGCATGGGAGTTCGTCTGGGTGCAAAATGCTTCTGCCCGTTCGTTCGCATGCTACAACGGCAAACTGGGGAGACGCGGGCATGAGAGTATTCGGACGGCCGGACAAACGGGAGATGACGGGAGAAGGTGACTGGACCTTCCGCCGACGGAGCCATACGGGCCGGTCACCGGGAGATTCATGTGGTCTCGTTCGAAACACGACATGAAGCTCCCAGAAGCTCTTTGCCAGCACGGCTACCACCGTCTTGATATACTGAATTTCCTTCTCAGCCGCTGTTCGACAAGAGTCAGGCTTATACCAAGCTCTTTATCACAAGAAACTGGCAAACTGGAAGGAACTACGGGCTGTTGTGTGCCAAGGAGAAGGAGGGCCTCACTCGACTTTCGTGTAATTTGACTGTGATCTCGGTCAACGTCCTTGCTAAAGTATGCCCTAAGTTTCTCCGGTGTCATCTTTTCAGGTTCTATACTGAACCGACTATGCGTTTCCGGAGTGTAGCTCTACCCCATCAGCAACATTGGCCTGGAATTCGTGATGAATTAGCGAGCCTAAGGCCAAGGAGGGAAAGGTAAGAAGGGGAACCTAGACATAGGTGGGCCACTGCTACCGGTAGTTCAAGGAGAAGATGTACCTCGACGACAGCAGGAAAGAAAATAAAATGAAGTTTGTTGGGGAATAAAACTTATTGAAAAAACTTTACAAAAATTAAAAAATTTAAAAATTCGCATCACAAAATCATGCCCGAGCGAGGATTTTCTCAAGCGGCTAGGCCCAGCAACCAATTGAAATGGGCCGACATCGTCGTCCTGCTCATGATTACCCAAAACACCCAAGGCCTGCTGGCAGGAAATCCAGGGTAACATGTAGAGCATAATGCTCACACATACTAACTGTCCATCTTCCAGTCCGCCGTCAGCAAGTCCGTCAAATTTTCATTGTGTTTCGAAACCCAACCACATTTGGCGTCGTGAGCAAAAAACTACGTCGAAATGATACTTTCCTATCGCTACGTTCTCTGCCTTTGCCGACTCTCCAAAATCCCGAACCAATAGGCGGCATGGCACTAACGTAGGTCAAACCAGACTAGACACTGCGCATAATTGGCCTCTCTGGAGGATCCCCGTCTTTCCCACATGCTTTTACTAATTACCCTACGGTTGGAAGGGAAAGAAAATTTTTGACTGCCGAATCCGCCATGACACTCAAATGTTGAGAAGCTGCAAGAAAGCTTCCAGTGTCTTGACTTCAAAGAGCTGCTTCACCGACAATATATGATTATGCATAGCGACGCAAGGCTAAAGCAACCGGTCAGGGTGTGGACCCTGGAACGTGATCCTCAGTCGAAGCTATGGGAAACCATTCAGATGTGCTTTCATTTCCGTCCCTTGACCATAAACACGTATCAGATCCTCGGCTACCGCCCTATCCGGTATTATCGAACGAAATTTTCTCCGATGGCATCGACCCGACAGAAATGTAGCACGGCGATAAGTTTGTGACATCGAAGCTCGGGTCCGGGGTCTGAATCTACCTACCTAACACCTTACTACACGTCGAGATAATGTCTAGTGAATTCACTGGTTCTCTACAACACCGCAACCGTACTTATCCAGCCGCGTATCACCCTCTGCGCATTTTTGCTGTAAGGTACTTGTTTGCTGGGCAGTTACGCACTCTATTCCTGCATCAGAAGGTGCAGAAAACCATATTATGTTCTCCCCTCGTCTCAAATCCATCCATGTGCTGGAACGGAGACCGGTGGTCCATGAAAATCCGGGTTTCAAGAGGATTTGGGAGGAGGAGGAGAAGAAGTTTTCCATGGTGCATAGGGTCACAATAAGGACTCAACGGAGTCTCTTCCCGGCCCGTCAACCCTTATCCTGCTCCCATTCGTTGCCCTGGAATTTTTCAATTCGGGTATGGGTGCATCAATGTACAGCTCACTTGAACCTACCACGCCTCGTCACCGACCCTGCCGAACCTAGATGGGGTTAGGAGGATTTATATCGACGATGTGGAAGTCGGCTTATTCTTTTGCCGAAGACTCTCTTCTGATGTTTTTCCGAAGGATCGACAGGGCATACTGCTCCGGAAATCAGTCTGATGGTCCTGGCCTTCGTGCACATCGACCTTAGCCTAAGTTGTTAATAGTGTAGTGACAACATGTGTTCGTGGTACAGTTCAATGCTGGTCTGTTCATTAGCGCGGTTCTTACGACAGAGGTATGTACGCAACATTACTCGGAAAACGACGGGACAACCAGGTTCGAAGCTGATGATTGAATAAAGTATACAAAGCGTTCAAAACGTATCTGCTAGATATCAGCTTCGTATATTAAACTTGGCGGGATTGTGGTTGAGTTGCCTAGAGTGCATGTTGAAGTCTTGCGTTAAAGAACAGGCCAAAGAACAAACCAGAGGCGAACCGTAAAGGTACAATTGATGTTCTACTGACCTAATGCAACCCATCTACCATATATAACACGTAAGGGTGTACACCGTCATCTGAACCTCGACAACGCAATGGACGGGTATCGTCCATGTAGCAAGTAGCCTTACCGTATGTGTAAGTATATCAGACCTTGATTTTGAATGCAACATGTCACCCAATGAGCGTATAGCTGGATGCATGTGAACTACATATAATACTACTACCGCCAATACACAGGAACCACGAACGAACGAGACAACAAAGGAACCCGAAAATCATTGTGCTGTCGGTTAGTAGATCCACCTTCAACGGTTCCCGTTGTCTCAAAGACGCATGGCCGGAACCATCTGACAGGAAGAACAAACCGCAAGCCTCATTATAGAAGTCAATGGTCAGGTAGGCCGTTGACAGACTCGCACCCGGCAGCATTGAACGCTTTGCAAGTACTTTTTCATGGTGTACAACTAAATCCACATCAGTTACAGTTACGGTACACTACCTTAATCATCTTGCCGGAGATCCAGTTTGTCTGAAATACAAATTGAAGCCTAGTTAACATCCAGCAAAAGAACCAGTTCACGTTGGGACCCCCTCCGGGAGACCTATTTGTTCTGTCAACATAGCAATCCCTACCTTTAACTTTACTTTTCCATATTCTCCCTCCATCCACACAACCATCTGCTGAGCAGGTGATAGAAGTACGTAAATATACATGTAGCAACAAATCAGCCCAACAGAGTATCTCGATTGAACAGGTCCATACAAGAAGCTCAATGGGACTTTCCATTCAAATCCCCCTGTTCTCCCTGCCTCTCCTTTTGCAAGTCCAGTGATGATCCCCCGCAACAGAACCATAGTCGTTAGCGGCTACTGGCACCTCTGGGAGGGAAACAGCCGCAGAAAGCAACCACACAACAAACCTTGCGAAGGAAGCATACCATCATCACCGCCGACTTTCTGTTGTTGGCACAAATGCTCAACCTCCCTCTAGACCACCGTCTAGTGAAGCAAATTCGGATGCTTGGGTGTTCACAATGACTGCTCTCCCTTTTCATCCCAGTTTTCCATGTCCACGTTTGAGACTCACATGCATATGCAGATGTTTACACATGCTATCACAAGCATACCCAAGTAGTAGTTTCGGCCGAGTAAACCATCTGGGAGATAACACCCATACCCCGTACATGGCACTAGTAAGAATCCCGGGCGTGTTTTCCATCTTAGCAACCCCCACCTCCCCAGTATTCCTTTCCGAGTCAGGATCACGATTTGTATCACATCTCATCATACACCCGCCCGGACGACGGCAGCTGCCGCTTTGCTTCTTCCTTTACCCGGATGTCAGGGGTACGTTACAGCAACAAGAATCCTCTTGGCTTGGGCTCTTCTTCTCAACCTTCATGTTTCCCGTGCCAGCTTCCTTGGCTTATACCCATCTGTGTTTATATCAATATGGCCCTTGGCCTATCAACGTAAACCACGGAGAAATCAGATCCTTGTTGATTACCCAATACCGCCCATTGTTCTCCTTGTCCAGCGTGGGGGTCTGCTCACATGTGAGCGTGTGGGTAGGCCGGTATACCTGCGCTTTGTCGGTTACCTACCTATCTCCTCTGCCTTGTGATGACCTTGGGAAACATACCTGGCCCCTGTGCTTTTGAGATGATCCAGAACCATCCATATCTCTGAAGCGAATTACGTATATGGATAATAGAGAGAATCAACTCGAATATACCTAGCAATGTATTGATTTAAGTCAATAGCTCGTTAGCTGTTCCTTTCCTCAGACTTCAACACGACTCACTCACCGAGTACCTTGAACTTTTCTGTTCCCGTGATGTAGCCTGCTTCCCTCGCTACCAACCTCCCGGGATGACCTCTCCCTGCCACTCGGGGATGTTGTAATTTTCCGACTTTCTTACTATGCCACCTGCAAGAGCCTCGTTCCTGATTGAGTGACCTGTAGCCGGGTCATATCTTGATCACTTGCTGCCACTTTTTGATGCCTTTTGAGTGAAAAAAACAACAGATCTATCACGATATATTCCCCATAAACATGCATATGATACCAGTTTCTTCGTATATCGCTTCCGCATCTCGCACAGAAATTATTTGTTGTTGCCGATATCGTTGCTGTTGCCGCTCTGCTGCCGCTATTGCTGCCGTTGTCAGTGGTTAGTTGCTTACTAGCGTGGCCAATCTGATGATGAGACTTATATATGAGAATTGAATGTAAATGTGATAAATGACTAGTAGGAGCCATACCTGTGCCAAAGTGGTGAATTTCATTGGACACCCTAAACTTGTGGGTGGTCGTTGTACAACGGGAAGGTACAATCGTGCGGATAGGTGGATGAAGGAGTGAAACAAAGATCAACAACGTCATTTCCTTTGTTGGACATATTCTCTGTCTCTTTTCCTGCTGGAGCCCTGGCAGGCAGGCACGTCTACTGCATAGTGAAACGCAGGTTTGGCACGTTGGCAACGGAAAGGCTGGTCTGGCCAACCGATCCTTCAACTTGAGAATATCATTTTGGCAATGAATTATTTCGGATGGACAGTTCACGCATCCGGCCCCGAATCTATTTATGCCGGATGGTGATGGCCAATAAGTTTGATGGGAAATCCAGACCCAATAAAAACAACTGATCCGGACCAGAGAGCCCGAAAACGAAGAGCGGTCATCAAATCACCATTGTTGATTGTCAATTCATTGTGCCCTTCGATCGATCTCGTATTCCTTCAAGTCTTATCTCACTTGTGACCGTTGCTTGTCTCGCTCATCAACCACTAGTGTAGTCTAGTCAATTGCCTGTTCGAGTATCAATCTGTCAATCTCACCTAACCCTACACCTATACCCGTCCTGTGATGTTCGGTGATCCTGATACTAGTATGCAGATCACCCGCGCGTTCCTGCGGTAGTACCGACCAAACTTGTAGTGTATCTGACTATGACGACACAACACCGTGATCGATCAACGACTTTGTCATCGCCATAAAGAAAGGAGGGTAGGCCTTCTGCATGTCCGTTGATGAACAACGAAGCTGGAAGATTTGGGTGGCTTTCGGCTTCTCACGGGTTTTGGCCCTCGTATAGCTTCGAATCAGAGGGTGGGAAGAAGACAGGTAATACAGCAACATCAATATAGTCGGCCAATATGTGGTGAAAGCGATACGGTGTCCAGGCCGCAGGGACTGCTCCAGTGTTCATTGTGTGTTGGGGGTAAATCAATCCTGCTTCACTGTCAAATCGTGAGAGAAACCTCAAGCGCAGCGCGAGCCCCCCGAATCCCGAAGAGACGGTCTGCGAATTCAACCTTCTCCGAATTTGCCCTTGTTGGCTTTTCTGGTGTGCCCAGTGTAGGTCAACCCTCTTTACGAAGCCCCTTGAAAATAAAAAAAAAGGGCCCCCTCCATAAAACGTCGTCTAGAAATCATCATATAGTCGCCACATATGCGAAGGTAAACTTGACTCAGAAGTGTTGTCCATCGACTCTGAAATGTAGACTAACTGTAGAAACTTACATGAAATCCCTGATCTTCCTGATATCCGAAAGACTCTCAGGTGCTCGTATTAGTTCCAAAATCTTACCAGACGATCGTATAACATATAAGTATATATATTTAATCAAAGCGATGAGCCTAAGAAGGTGCTTTCCCAGGTGAAGAAGAGTTGAATTGCATTTGAACCCATAACATCGCGAGTTCTTCGTGCACAGCGGGAATGATTCAAGCCGTATAACACTTCCTTCCATTCTACACCCTTCCATGTCCATGGCCATAGAACGCCAGTTCCATCACCTCCAATAAAGCACATGCTACCTAAACACTTGTTTCTGAGCACCGCCCCTCGCACTTTACACCGAGGGACAACATACCTCAAATTACCTTCCATTTTTCCACCCCACGCTCAGATCATGCCCCTTAGCTGCCCAGGAAAAGCAAGGAACGGTAAGTATTCAAGGTGAACCCTTCGCAACAAACCTTTGCCGTAAACCAGCATATCTAGTAGAACAATCCGACTTTTATTTCCTCGAGTAGCTTAGCCATGATGACGGTTGGCACAAGGGTTCTGAAAGCCCTGAAACCGGCGACGTCCACTAGGTCCGCCTGGTCTGGGTCCATTCTGGTTGCCAAATTGCCCCTGCTGCTGAGTGCCATTGTTGAAGCCTTGAGCACCTTGAGCACCTTGAACACAATGCCTGGTTCCTCATGTTGTTGTGGTGGTTGCTCTTGTTGTTATTGACACCCGGCAGCCCAAAGTTTTAGTTCTAGTTTTGGTTCTGCCACCAAAGAGGCCACCATTGTTGTGACCCTAAGCGATTTCCTGGATGCCGCCGCCAGCAGGACCTTGGTGCCAGCCACCGTAGCCGCCTCTCAAGGCCGAAACCACTTGGTCCAAAGCCACCGGACCCAAAGCCTTGTTGCCCCTGATTGCCAAGTTACTGATTACCCTGGTGTTGACCACCAAAGGCACCTTGCTGACCGGCACCAGCACCACCAGCACCCTGAGTACCTCTACCACCTTGACCGTCTTGACAACTAGTGGCACCCTGACCAGCATTAGCACCCTGACCACCGGCGCCATGCTGATTGGAATGCTACTTGTCGTTCAGCCCTTGAGTCTTGACGCCTTGTTACTTGTCATTGCCATTGCCGTTGCCATTGCCGCGCATCTGGTTCTGACTGTTACCCTGGCTTTGGTTGTTCCCTCCTGACACAGAATGATGGGCATGTTGTCTTCTTTGAGCGCTTCGTGGCCATGGTGGTGGAAATGCGTGTGTCGTTATGGGGTACGCCCATGCAACGCAGAAGGAACACCGCGTACTATCAAGGTATGATACTCAGGAAGAGGGGGATAACGAAATCCATGATGGTGAGGGCGAAGAGCACGGAGGAAGGCCGGAGGAGCCATGTATATGCCCATACTGCGGGCATACGATGGCACGTCGAACAACATCGGGCGAGCAGTGGTAGGACAGAACGATAGTATGATACTCCAACGGAGTGAGCGTGATAGCAGAGTACGCAGCTATTCATGCGAAATGTACGACACTGCCGGTCGACATTGCTTGCTAGAAAAAGTGAGCACCATATCTGGGCAAGAAGCTGGTACAGGCTTGGTTGAAATGATGATAGCATTGTCTGGCATGATATCAAAAACAATAACGCCTTTAGAAGGGTGGAGCGATGAAGTCCCAGCAACAACATCGACAGTCATCGAATTGATGTGCTACCGGTCTGCGCAGCAAGTCTAGGCGGATTCACAGAGACTCGAGCTTCCGTCACCGAACTGGGGGGGAAGCTGGGCAAGGAGAGGTCACCCAAAAAAAAAAAAAATTTAAAATTTATAAAAAAAAAAGGCCAAGCTGCAGCTCGCCTCATCTAGACTCCGGACGGCAGATGCTCGAAAGTGCTTTTAATAAAAAAGCACGCATGGTTGGCAGTGGTAATATGGTAGGTACCTCTACGCAGTACAAGTATACCAAGTACAGTCGGCGTAGGTGGTAAGTGCCGGAAGACAGATGGGACGACAAAGTTGAAGTTCCATGAAGGTCGATCGAAGCCAGAAGCCCTGTTGCAGCCAAAGGTTCCTCTGCAGGTGGGAGCATGCACAGACCAGGCATATGTGAATAGTGGCAACCTTGGTCGGGCAGCCTAAAAACTGGCTTGTTGATTACCTACTGGTCGGGTACAGACTTACCTACCTTCCATAGGGAGTGGTACCCTATCCGTTTGCGAATGCTGCTGCTGCACATGGCTTGAACGGACAGGCTGTAGAGGTACCCAGGTACATGTCCAGTAATTAAGCCTCAGAACCCTGGCTGCACCCAGCCATTCCTCACAGCCTATAGGTAGGTAAGGTTCCTGTAGGTCATCTTGATAATCCGCCGCGTTTTCCAAGATCGCTTTCTATCTCCAATTCCTCTTGCAGCCCTTCTTCAATCTGCACCATCTTTTACCATTCTGCCATACTTTGGCTGCTAACCGTTCCGTTGCTTGACTTGAGATTTGCAACCACCGCCGTTACCCGATATAACCGACTCCCGGCCGTGCCCTTCTGTCAACCCTCTCTGGCGCAATCCATCCTTCGACGCACTGCCTTCTAGCCTCGCGCCTCGCTCTTGAACCTACAAAACCTTAGCTATCTACCCACGCCTCACTTCGCCTCTTTGCTGTCATGGCAAGCAAGAATTCGGCGGCGACCGTCAAGGTTTCTGGCTCGGCTGCCAATTACACGCCTGCCACCTTGGATCCCGAGTTGCGATCGGCCATTAATTCGGTCTTGATCGAAGAGGGCCATGTCGGCAAGTACGTACTCTGTCCCCATGTTCCTTGAGAGATGAGCCCTGTTGACCCGGTCACCGTGTTATTTCTTCCTCGAAAACAGGATCCAAGACCATCTTCTACACTCGCTACATGCCCACTCGTCCAACTGGCCCACGACAGTCCAGAATCACGCCCTGGCTCTCCTCCGCTCCGGCGAAATCAGTACCTTCCCCGCCCTTCTACGACGAGTTTTGGAAGATGTGCGCCACGATACAGCCAATGCTCCCTCCGGCGACGCCAACGGAGGCGATGTGAACGGAAAGAAGCTATCCAACGGCGCCGACACTACCAACGCCTCCAACGGCAACGTGCCCGCGGCGACAACGACAGCACCGAGCCTAGCGGTTCCGCAGGCCGTTATCAATGACGCGCTCAAAGTCACGCGCGAAAGCCTGGAGATGGTGTGTGAGATTGAGGCGAACGGGGCAACGTGACATGTTTGATTCCCCCCAACAAGAAATCTTGAACCAGGCCACACACACAAAGCACCCATCCAGTTTTGATTACTTTTTATCACACACAAATCCTCAGATTTCATGTCACCTGCGGCGATGTACAAGAGAAAAGGGCCAGTACCGTTGCTGACCTCGGCTTTGGTATTTCGTTATAGGGGTCTGGCGCCGGCGCCAAAAGTAAGCAGCCAGTAGGGCTGAGAAATGATGGAAGCAATAAGCGGAGAAAGCTGTCGTCAAGAGACGATCGAGTCTACTGTCAAGTTGACAGTTTTCCCAGTCATGGGGAGGATGGACACAGTCAAGGTCTTAACGGCGGGGAGGAGAAGGAGGAGCAAAGAGATGGTCGTAACCAAGGCGTTGCCTCAGGTTCGACAATAGCAACTGCGGCCGCAGAAGATGATCCGTCGATATCCGATGACGACCAACGAGAAATTGTCAGAAGGCATCACCCAAGGGTAACCAACGCCCTGCCGGATGCTCTTCGGAGAGCCGGCTTGTTGACCCAGAGGTTTCATGATAGTCGGCCTCAGGACCAGGTGCAACACGAAAGCCAACTCCAACATCCACAACAAATTCAACAACATCAAACCACACATCATCCTCTGCCTGGATCTCCCACCCGAACATATCTTCAACCACAGCCACACTTTGAGCCCCAGCCTGGCGCATCACATGCCGGAGTGGGCAATGCGCAGGAAGCACTTCAAAGTCAAGACACCGTAGGGACAGCTGCCCAAGCAGACTCCTCAGAGCAACCGAGCTAGATGGGCATGGATGACTACTTGGGCCACAGAGGAATCATTTAGTATGGTCATTATGGCATGTACATAGCTGGAAATTGTTTTGACCGGTTGCATCGAGGAAGAAGCCGGTGAATCTGTATCCTTGCTACGCATATACGCCAAAAATATGTATGAATCTGAACAAATAGTTGGGATAAAGATACATCTTGAAGGGTAAGGGGAAACTACTGGTGTAACGCCGCGTCAAACCCCTGTTGTTTTCATTCACCGGACTCTCATTCTGTCTTTTTATATGACCAAACTCCCCGGCTTAATAACTGAGAACGCCTCCGTAAAACTTAATCCATTGAGGGACACAGTAGCCAGTCCAACCCACAGGAAAACCCGGCCAAGACACTGAACACAAACATCCTCATACAAGGACTTTTAAAACCCATCAACCGGCGAAGATGTGATAATCTGATACTAAGCCTTACCGTTCTTCTTCACTTTAACACTACCAGTCCCTTGCCCTGGTCCACCATACTGCTCCTCCAACACCTCCACCGCCCTCTTCAAATCCGGCACCTCACTCGCATCCGCCGGCACGCCCACCCACCTCACAAACCCCATCCTATCGACTGCAAAGGCTCCTCCCATCTGCCAGACCGATCCAGAACTATACGTGCCTCCCGTCCTCTCATGCACAGTCATCTCTTTCCCCTCACCATGTCCATCCCCAGCACTCGAATTGGACCCAACACTGGCCGCCCTCGGTTTCTCTTTCCGTCCCCAAATCCCTTCAGCAACCCCAAGCTTATACGTGTTCCATAGTGCCCACGGCTTGTAAGCGTACCAGGTGGAGGTGGTGCCTAGGCCCCACTTGGCGTACAGCGCGCGGGACTCGTCGACGATCACGTCGGCTTCCCACTCGCCGCCGACGTCGATCACCCAGGCGTCGGTGTCGGAAGGGGAGGAGTGCGAGACGGCGAGGAAGTGCAGGTTGGGGTGCGACACGGAGAGGGCGGTGAGTAGGCGGAAGGCTTTTTCTGCGACTGGAGTTTTGTTGATTTGGTGGTGTAAGTGATGAAATTGAAGACGAAGAAAAAGAAGAAGAAGAAGAAAAAAAACGAAAAAAAGGAGAGAGAGAGGGGGAGGGGAGATGATGAGAACTGAAGGAAGGGGAGGAGAGGAGAGATAACTTACAAGGACATCCACAATGCCTCAAAAACAGAACCACGGTCGGCTTGGCGCTGGGAAATCGGATCTGCTCCGACTGAGGCGCCCTGCCACCCACCAGGGGGACGGGGGATACCTCGTGCGGCTGCTTTTCTGGGTCGTGCTGCCGGTTGGGTTGGCTTTGAGCTTGGGGAGGGTTAACGTTGATGGGTGGGAAAGTGGTGGTGTCGTATGAAGCCGATGACGGGGTGTAAAGCTGTGGTGAGCCGTCTTCACCGGCGTAGACGGGCATTTTGATCCTTGAGGCTGCTTGGGAAGTTGAATGATGATAGGCTGAATGTTTATGCAACGCTTTGGTGTAGAGCTGAAAAAAAAGAAAAGGTTGTGTAGGTGTGATGAGTAGTCGAGAGGTTATGTCGGTCAGTAGAGATGTATGTACATATATATGGGTGGCGTGGTATCGATTGGAACCTTTTTTCGGTGAGGGTCGGTTTGTATAAGTGCCCCTGCACTGGTGGGTGAGGAAGCTATGATAGGCGCTGGGTGCTGTAGCTAGGAAATAACGGAACAGGTTACGGTAACATGATGGACTGAGGGTTGAAGCTCTTAAATAAAGTTCAATTGAGGTCATTGCTGTGCAATGATAATGCGTAGAAAACCGTTGGCCCGCGCTTCCCGAGCTCACAGCTATGCTCAACCGCCCATTGAGGTGGTGTATACCGTCTTACCCCTCAAGATTCTTTGGAGCTTCTAGGCGAGTCTGCGGGTCGACCAACACGGCGTAGCCAGGGTACGTGTTCCGGGGTTTTAGTGCCTACTAGAACTACAGAATAAAGTACCGGCCTTGGGGAATTGTCATGCAAGTTCAATCGACTTCTTATGTAGCTTTAATAAAATAGCTATGTGAGTCTTGGGTTCATCTCTAGCTTGGGCCCTTTGGACATGTGCGAATGTTGATTACAGTACAAACCAAAGGCCGTAGAACAGCGAGATCATATTGCAAGTCCCAATATTCTGTACACCGTAAGCCCCTTGGCCACCACTTGTTGCCAGGACGGTGAGCAAAAATCTCAATCGTCCTATTTAACATTGTCTTGAGGAGTCTACAGATTGATAATTGATTGGAGTTATTCCGCATCAAAACCTCTACAATACCCCATACCGTCCGTCCATGCATGTGCTTCTCTTCTGTTCTAATCCCCTTCTCTGTCCCCGCAGCACTTCCACCTTCCCAATGTTTACAAGTGAAGCTTCTTCTTCCCAAGAGCCCAAAACCAAAATGCGCTTGAAATGCATTCACCACAATAACCACCCAGCCCATTCCATTTTGTACCCCCACGGGAACCGCCCCACCTCTTCATAGCTGTCCTATCCAGCGGCCTAGTTAACATCTACCTCTAATCAACATTTAACTAACAGCCAGATACTCTGTCTGAACATCCCACTCACCCTCCAACCCCCTCAGCTTTCTAAGTAAAACCACCTTATTGCTACTCCTCCTCCTCGAGCCCGTCCCTTCTTCTTTTCCGTCGTCACAGGCCGACATCAGTGCTGCTGTGTGCACCCGGAAGTGTTCCGGGACATCGTAAGGGGCGTCGGGACTGCGCATCCGTTGGGCTTGCGCTGGCACTGCTGGTGGTGGATGGCTGGGACCGAAGGATATACCGGATGATTGTTTCCGTGAACATGATTGTGAGTGTGGGTGTGGTGGAGAATTTGAGTGATGGGCGGTTGCTGTGGGGATACTGTTCCAGTTCAGTTGATGTTGGTGTTGGTGTTGGTTTTGAACCACCGGGGCGGTCCACGCGGGGGATGTTGTTAATGTTGCTGTGGTTGTTCTTACAGCAGTCACTGCTGCCACTTCGGCTGATAATGTCATCGGGACCGTTACAGGCGTGTTGTTCATGTCCACGCCCATGTATATCGTGTTGCTTAACTCAGCAGTGGCATCCATATCGTACGATGACGCAGCCGAGTAGGAACAATCGCTGTGTGAGTGCACCGAGTGCTGATCTTCGGCGAGCAGAAGAGATGGGTCGACGGGTAGATCATGCTGGCTCATGCTGAGCTTCGACTGGGCGAAATCGATTGTTCCTTCGCCTACCAGTCCAGATCCTGATCCCAAAGAAGAAACTATGGTTGCGGTACCATCGGCGTCGCTATAACCAAATGGTGTGTCTTGGAGCTCGCTGGACCACATCTCACCTGGGGCAAGAGGGTACGAGAACGGCGTGCTCGTTGCGTCAGGTGGAGATGCTGAGTGCGATGGGGTATATTCAGAGTACAGATGCCTCTCCTCGAGCCTGATGGTGTATTCAGCTATCGAAGCCATGATGTCGGCGCGCCAGACATTCTCGCGGCGGGCGGGGTTGCGACGAAGAAGGTCGAGGGCAGCGCGGCGGACTTCGGGATGGCGGCATTTGATGGCGACGAAGAACAAGGGGGCTATGACGTGAGTTTCGAAACTGAACATGGCCGAGAAGCGTCGTGCGTCTCTTAGTGATGCTGCTGTGCCTGTTACTGTCCCGGCTTTGCTTGTCTGACTTCCGCGCGTTGTGGGGTTGGAGAGTGTTTCCATGAAAGCGGCTGCGCGGGGAATGATGGCGGAAAAGAAGGAGATGTGGTCATCAAAGGCGGTTTCCTTGGTGCTTAACGCTGTTGATATCCAAATGTGAATGGTCTTCGTATGTATTTCGATCAAGTCAACACACCCGGATGGGAGAAGCTTTTGGTTTCTTGACAGGAAGAGCGCGAATGCGACGTTAAACCTAGACAGCTTCTTCATCATAAGATCCTGCTCCCCTTCCAGTGCCCGCAGTTCTTCCGGTGATACTTGTTGATACTTTGCAGGCTTTGACCTTTTTGTGAACCTGAGACACTCTTCCATAAAGTCGTGTAGCGCGTACCGAACTTGGTCAATTGTTTCAAAGGTCATTGGAACGTCGGTCAACGTCTTCAACGGTACTGGTATAGCAGTAGGATCTCCACCAATCATCAACAACGTTAGACTGATTCGAGTGTACATGGGAACAATGTGATTCCGTATGATCTCAAATTCGGGGTTCGCGCGCAGCGACGGCTTTCGTTCGAGCTGACTTAACAGCTGGTGCCCTTGTTGTAGGTGGATAAGTGATTCGACATCCTTGACTTGCATAAACTCGAGAAAGACGAAGAGGATACAGGTGAGAAGTGGTACAAGGGGCCTTGAGTCGACGTCTGGCATCCGGTCCAAAAGACAGGAAATGGCTTTGTTGTATTGGAATAGCGCAAAAGACTGCTTGTCGGCAATGTCGACGTAGGGCGCCACGACACCGCGTACCATTGCTTCGTGCAGGCTGCTAACAGCCAACACGGCGTGCTTCACTGCTGGTTCGGATTCACAGATCTGAAGCACAAGCACACGCCAAAAGGCACCGTCAAAGTCACCGGAAAGGCAAGGTGCCGTGACATCCTGGAAGAAGTGAAAGGAACGTTTCTCGTCCTCGGATGCCCACTGGTAAAAGACAGATAGCGAGCCGCGAGGGTTGTTGGCATCAGTCTGGGACACGCCGCCGGATCTTCGGGGTCTCCTGCTAATCAAGGTTTTTGCGTCAAGGTATCCATCGCATCTTCGCCCAGTCTTTGTGCAACGGACACAAAACGGTTTTGCCTCATCGCACTTGACTTTGCGGATTCTGTATGCGAGTGTCAGGTACAATTTCAAGTTGATCGAGGGCGTCAAGGAGAAATCCGGGTGTTGATGTACTCATAAACCCTTGTCTTTTGTGAGACCAGGCGGCTGGGATGGCGAACTCGGACTTACTTGCAGGTTAGACAGCCGGTTCTTACTTTCTTCGACCCTTTCCTTCCTGACTGAGCAGGCCGAGGTGCAAGAGAAGATGTTCCCGAGGGGTCTGGACGGGCACCCATGATCGCCATGGCCTCCCTGGTACCCTTAGCTCGGTGATGACTCGTCCCTATTTGCTGTTGCATCTTGTTTGTGGAAAGTTGGTAGTGAGTCTAGTTCGGACTCAGAGATCGTTCATGAAATCCGAGCAGTACTGGCTCGGATTCGCGAACTGGACTAAGAGGAGAGAAGCAGGCAGAATAAAGTCTGCCTTCACTGTGGACTTTGGAAAGAGAGCGAGCCGAAATGTAAGGTGTGGGACATGGATGGGTGAGATTTTAAGTTGACCGAGAGTAAGCTCCGTGGATCAAGGGTAGAGGGCCGAATTGGTTGTACCATCACATATAAAGGAAAAAAAGTATCTGAGGCGGTTGTAGCTGGCTAGGCGAGAAAGGATACAATAAGGCCTGGGCTTGGGGCAGTACCCATCAGAACTTTAAACTATACACCCCGCCTAAGATGCGACCCCAACCATAGCCATGAGGGAGGTTTAAAATGGGAATGGGATGGGAAAGGGTATAGTGCTGCCGGTAGCGTAGGTGCACGCCGCCTCACTGTCGACCGAACCGGGCATGTACCTTTTTGGCCCGTCCCTTGGTGGGATGGTATGATTATGTGCTGGTCCCCTTGTCAATACAAGGCGCCAATCGCATCAGCGAAGGGTAGCAGCAGTATTGAGACAGGACCAAGTACATGGCTTGCTAAGCACATATGTTCTTCAAAGGTGTGGAGGAAGAGAAACCGCAGTGAAAGTGGAAGGACCTCCTTGTTCTGCCATTGTTTTAGGCATGCTCAACTCAAATCAATGCCTTTCTCGTCTGTGCCCGTCTTGTCATACCACGAAACAGGGACCATACAACCCACACGGCTGTGTATACTAGCTCTCAGACTTGTGACGACAGGTTCGGGCAGACGAAAAGGGAGTAGACGCGGTACAATAACCAATGGCCGTCTGGATGGATGCAGGACGGTCTGATCCCATCAGGACTGGAAAGCCACCTGGATATGGATTCTTACGCCTCCTTGACCTACGTAACAATAAAACATGGACAAGTTGTGCTTGAAAAAGAAGATAGGCAGAAGGATTTGCTGACAATCCAGAAGCCGCCAAGCCGGGGCAAGGAAACCTTCAGGAAAGCTGCCCGATGTCATGTTACACCGGCGAACAGCATCGAGGACCGACCCGCGATCATTTGAATCCCGTTGACGTGGAGCATTGTCCTGGTCCTCCATGCTCCCCAGCTTTCGCAGCTTCCTCGGCTTGCCGCATACCCAACCGCCACTAAGCTCACCTCAACGTTGCTCTAAACCCATCACTACCACTGCGTCGTATGTAATTGAGCAAAAGGGGGACGGCAGTGAAGATTATTGATGCTGGGAAATTGTTGGCCATCGAAATCAGGCACCCGTTTAACGTCCCGCAGACTGGAAACAGTCGCCGTTGATGTGAGGCATGACAAGGACACAATGGGGCAGTGAGCGGGAAACGGTGCCAGTTTCCACACTCGGCGTTGGGGAGAGAGGCTCGATCCCTGAAGTCATTAATAATACAGAATCAGGGTGAATCTGCACCATTCGTTCGTTCGTCGCTTTTATCGGGTCTGATGCTTGCTGTTCACTTGTTGTTGTTGAGGTTACATCTGCTTGTCACTCTCACAGCCCTGTTGAGGGGTTGACCCTCAACCCATGAGATCAAAGCAAGGGTTGCTGTTCCCACACTCAAACACCTGTGCAGTCTTGGCAAGCGGTGCGTGCGCACACACACACACACACACACCGCACTTCTGTATTGTACAACTTTGTCAAAATCCATTATTTGATAATAATTTCTATATTAAATTAAAGCTATTTCAGTGTGTGAAGTAATTAAGACACTAGTAATTAATTAAATCCATTGCGATAATGCCTCCTAAAACGATCCTTAATTTAAAACCTATTAGCGTAAAGCGGTCTTGTATTCGAAGCGGTGTACTAATAGTCTATTTTAATAATAATTAAAATAAGGAAGATCCTAGCTTAATAATTTTATAACGCGCCTCCTCCTGGCTTAAAAAGAAGAGTTGTAAAGCTGAGTAATTTATTAAAGTTATCCCTAAAATTAATCCTCCTAAGAAGAAGGCTATTCTTAAGAAGGTTATTATTAAGAAGAAGGGGAAGGCCCCGGCCGCGGCCGTAGTTGCTAAAGATCCGACGCTAAAACTGCCCTCGTCCCTTCCCTAATTTCGACCTACTACCCTTATTGATATTTTTAGTAGTAATGAAGATTCTAACGACGATAACGAGGTCGAGTAATAGCTCCCTATCCGCCTTACCCCTAAGAAGTGGGCTCTCGATACTTTATTTTATTTATTGGATAACAATAATGGTAAAGTAGCTTCTCTAATTAAATTAATTGCCTTAGTACTATTAGTTTAGCCCCGCATTTATAAGCCGATTATCTTGATACTACTACCGCTTCCTAAATACTTCTAGTCGATATAAGTTTAGTTTAGTATAGTTAGTTTGTATATTACCGTTAGTTGTAATAAATTACCCTCTATCGAAGAACGTAGTATATTTAAATAAGTGGAGGTTGAATAAGATAATAGCGAACTCTATAATTAGCGGTTTGGGACGACCCTGCTTAGTAAGATTAAATAGTTGTAATAAGGTTATATATAAGAGATTATCGATAGTAATACGGCTGTAAGGATAAAATAATTAATTGTTTTATATAATGTTAGTTATATTGCTACTATTTATAATAACTGTCGCGCCCGGGTTACTATTTATAATAAGACTATCTCTAGGAAGGATTTTTTTAATAAGTATAATAATATTGAGTATAAGACTATTATAAAGTTGTACTTCTACTATATTAGCTAATACTACTATTTTACTATATTATTTAAATTTTCTAAGCCGCCCACTAGTAAAATCCCCGTTACCTTATCCTCCTATAGTAGTATACCCTCTACCTCTACCCCTTCTTGTAGTTTAATTAATTCTTTTATTACCCTAATCCTATAAGCGGCCGATACACTATTAATTCGAGGGTTATAGACTCTAGTTGGCACTGAGAAATTTAAGCGTATTATAATAAATACTATATTGGTAGAAGTTGAGAAGAATCTAAAGGAGGATTAGTAATAAGAGGAGCGTACGGGGTTGAAGTTATATAGTATTATATATTAGGAGTTAGTATAGGTATAGGCGTACGGTCTTAGCTATAAGTATAAGAATTATAATAAAGCTATTGGGTATTAAATGTACTATATTATTAATAGGAGTATAACCTATTATAATTTTAATACTAAAGATATTAGTAAGTAGGTACGCGTAATCTTATTGGGGAAGGTTATAGTAGTTAACCCGCCTAGTAATTTAATGCGAGAAATGCTAGAGAATAAAATAGTAGCCGCCTCTATTAGTATTAGTAATAGTAGTAGATGTAAGGGAGGAGGCGATAATCTACTAGTTAATATTAATATTATTAATAATATTAATAGTAGTAATAATAGTACTAATATAAAAATTATAAATAATCTATTATAAGCTACGCTAAGGAGGGATAATTTTAGAGGTCTATATTAATTATACCCTTATTCTCTATACTTATTATACCCGCTACCCTACTAGTACTTCTCTCCTTACTTTCAATTTCCCTAAATTTAACTACCTCCTCCTTATACCGCCGGCGGCTCTATAGCTAACTTAGTAATTACGGGCAGCTCTAATTATAATAATATAGTAGGCGCTCTCCCCCTACTAGGTAAAGTGGTAATTATCGATTTGTATACGCCCTTAGAGTATTTTACTATTGTATTTTATAAGTATTTGACCGATTGTAAGATTTTTACTACTAGGCGCGCTAACTTTCCTCTTATTTCTATAGCGATTATAGTTTTTGCTTAGCTACCAGTACCGTTATTAATCGTACTACTATCAGTAGCAGGTAAGGAGGACGAGGGTAAGGAGATTAGAGAATCCCTAATAGAGGCTAGAGAATTATTTATACTACGTCCGTTTATACTTTTAACTTTCGGTTTCCGTTTATTATTATTACCCTCCGCCCCGCCTAATCGATTGGCTAAAGAGTTTATATAAGGGATCTACAAGGTATACACGCAGGTAGGCCTTGAAAAGAGCTTGAAATAACTGATAAAGAGGAAGAGGGAAGTCTGTACCCTACTGGTATAGAGCTTCCAACTAAATACACGAAATGCGGTAGGCATCGAAGGTGCCAGAAATGCTAAGGCCAGAAATATAGCCCGTACGGCTCCCGAGGGATGTACCTAATAGTAAGCAGTGCATTTAGCACTAAGACGGCTAACGGTAGCTAACTAGCCCGTACACCCAACTAGAGGGCACGCTTGGCTTACACGCCAGGCAAACACATACCCCTAGGCGCCAGCCCCATAATATTACTTCCTACTTCTCCCTTCGAAAAATGGCCAAAAATACTATATATAAGAAAGAATCGCTCTAGCAACCCTAGTATTCTCGAATACTCCCAACGCCTTACTGCCTAGGTTTTTATAATAGAAAACAATTAAATAAATAATTAATAGCCGAATTACTTAAGTATATTTCCCTAGGAAAATTCTATTTATTACTTTAATACTTATTATTTATACGTACGCTAGTACTAGCTCCGTTTACCCCCGGGTTGTACGGTGGCTACTATGCTAGGTACCCTGAGCTCCGGGAGTTTCGAAATACCCTATAACGCCCAATTCCATCTATCTGTAAAGATTATTATCCTATTATTCCCTATTCCTAATAATAATAGTATTTAGTATATATATTTTTAATAAGATTCGCTACTACCTTATGCGCTAGTAGGGTACGCGCAGCTTTCCCGGGTATTTTTAGAGCTTCGCTAGTATTAATAGAGCCCTAGAATCTACCCTTCGGGTTTTACTAGGCTAATATTTATACTTTAATACTTATTATTATTATTAATTTCATTATTTTCTTCCAGGCCCCCTTCCGACTTTGGAGTAACCTAAATATATTGGACCTTAACTTTTTTATAATCCTTGGCCTAATAGGAGGGTGAATTGTAAATTATATAAGTACCCTTCTTCTTTTACCTCTTTTATTGTATTTCCGTTGGATTATTATTATAGTTATTAAAACCCCCTACTGGGGTAGGCCGAGCCCGGGTAGCGGTAATATTTATTAGTTCTCCTTTATCAATATAAATAGTAGTATTAGAATTCGAGCTCCTAGAGTGCCCCGTACTACTCCCCTTAAGAAAATTATTACTATTTAAACGTCGAAGGAAGTTATAGAGCTCCGGGTAGCTGTTTGGAATTTCCGGTCGTTTATAGAAGCGCTCGAACTATTCGTTATTTAAGGAAGATATTAATGAGTTAATAATAGCTTGGTTTGGCTATATGTTAATTTTGGTTCTATAAAAGACTTCCTTAAAATAAATAAGAAAGTAGGAAATAGATTCCCTAGATTTCTATTGTAAGGAAAAGAGTTCGAGGCCCGCTTTCTTATTTTAGTTAACTTCGCTATAGTTAAACCGAAGTTTCTCAAATAGTTTTTCCGGAGTTCGGTTAGTTAGAGAAGATTAGGCGAAGGCGAATAGGGTCCGATGGATAGCTGGTAAAAGGTTGGAGTAGAGGTAGTAGAATTAGGCTTTTAAATTACTAATTGCCTAATTATTAATATATAATTCTGCTTTAGTTATATAAATCTATATATTAAAATCCTTCTTATCGCCCGTAAATTTATCAAGATAGGGAAGGATTAGCTTAAGTTAACCGGCGCCGGAGTTAGAATTCCCGACTATAGTTTGGAGACGGTTGATTTTGCTAATAAGAGTTTGAATAGTTATAGTAAACTACTATTAGCGCTCGGATACATTCTAAGCCCAAAGAATCGAAGCTATAGCGTAGTATAATAAAATAAAAAGAAAAAAAAGGAAGGTTGGTTAACGGTTGGAGTATTTTTCGGTAGTTGGAAGTTCGGTAATTAGAATAGTGGCGAATGTATTGGAAACTATTTAAGGGAGTAGGAGGGTTGAGAAGAGGGTCGGTTATAATATAAGGGATCTACGAAGTATATATGTAGGTAAGCTTTAAAAAGAGTTTAAAATAACCTATAAAGAGGAAGAGGGAAGTTTGTGCCCTATTGGTACAGAGCTTCTAGCTAAATATACGAAATGCGGTGGGTATTAAAGGTATTAGAAATATTAAGGCTAGAAATGTAGTCCGTGCGGCTCCTGAGGGATATACCTAATAGCACGTAGTACATTTAGCGCTAAGACGGCTGACGGCAGCCGACTAGTCCATATACCCAACTAGAGGGCACGCCTAGCTTATACGCCAGGCAAACACATACCCCTAGGCGCCAGCCCCATAACAATTTATTACTAAATTCTTTAAATCTTTTTATTAATATTACTATATTAGGAAGTCGACCGAAGCGGGGCTAGTATATAGAGCTCTAATTACTTTAAGGAATAAATTCTAGAATAAAGAGGCGCCTCCCAATATATTTGTACTTAGAGAATAGCTAGTAGAGTAGTTTACGAGGCTGGGATTTACCCGCGACCTTTATATAGCATTTAGAGATAGTATTAAAAACTTCTTTAAGACTAAATATACGGTACTAGTAATGTAGTTAAATTATAGTATGTATACCCTCTAACCTCTATTACTATAATTTAATTAATTAGTATATATTCTAGATTTTTAATTTAATATTGTATTCGAGTATAGCGTTGCTAGAGCTCTCGCTTCTATAGCGGGTAGTACTACCTCTAGTAGTCCCAATAAGTAATAACGATAATACGAATCGATTTATAGCGAAAGAGGGGGGTTTTTAATATTTTAGTCTTATTATATAAATAATTACAATTTCTAATACTTCTAGTACTTCTAGTACTTCTAGTACTTCTAGTACTTCTAGTACTTCTAGTACTTCTAGTACTTCTAGTACTTTTAGTATTTCTAGTATTTTTAGTATATAATTTAATTTAATATATATAAATCTATTTCTCCCTTCTATACTCTCTACCGCCGCTCTAATATAGTACCTATCTCTCTATATTTGACTAATTTGTTAATATACAGCTCCCTATAATCTTTATTTATATTATTAATTCAATTCATTACTAGCTTTACATTCTTAAAATAGTTATAGATTTATTATACTTTACACCCTACGTCCTACGCTAATCGTTTATAAAACGTAGTAAAGTCGTTGTTTAATATTTTATTACTACCTTTATTATAGTATATCCTCTTAAATTACTATTTGAAATTACTAAAGTATATTTTAATAGGATTAAATTCGGGAGAGTACGGCGGTAAATACTATAATAGAACCCCCTTCTAATTATACGCGTACTAGAATCCGTTACGGGGGTGTTAATTAGCGTTATTTATTATTAAAATACTATTATAGTTAGGAAAAAAATTTATTTTAGGGAGTAAGTATTTTACTATCTAGTCCTAAACCCCGGTTGAGTCTGTTATACTTTTAAATACTAGTATATTAAATAGTTTATTTACTATAATAGCTGGAAGGAGGTAATACTATATACTACGGATAAATTTACTTAATACTGTTGTAATAGTACCGCGGGGTGCCTAATTAGTACGACGAGCACTATCCCTTCGATTTGTACTAGATTCGTTATAGAATACGAATATTTCTATAGTAAATAAAAAGATTTTTAATATCCATTTAGCTACTAATATAGGGGATTATTATAATACCTTTATATAGAATCGCTTTTTTTTCTACTTTTTCTATCGAAGGTACCGCTGTACAGTCTTGGTCGAAACGTATACGTTATATTCGTCGGCTAGAAAAGTATAGATTTCATTAAGGTATAAATTAGGTTTTAATACAAGGAGGTTTATAACTTCCTTTACAATATTAGTTATAGTTAATAAAGTATAGGGAGTAATATAGTATATATTATACTTTAAGCGCCTATATAGGAAGTTTTTTAGTATTCTGGGGGGTTCGTAATAGTATAAATACCTTACTAGTATCCGCTAGAGTACATTTATATTTCTATGTATTCTATATATTTATATTAGTAGTTTTAGTAACGTTATTAGGATGCTCATTATTTACTAGTATTATTATTATTAATACTTTTTAACGGGTATTAGGGTAGCGCACTATATCAATAATAATTCAAAAGATAATATAAATATTAAAATAGACAACTATATAATTTAGAGCATTGAAATATCGATTTTTTATACTAGTTTTAGGTAGATTTCAATATTAAACGATCGAATTGAATCGTATAAAGCGATGTCAAATGGCCAGATTTGTCAAATGCGGTGTGTGTGTGTGTGCACGCACGACCGCTTGCCAAGACTGCACAGGTGTTTGAGTGTGGGAATGACTGCCGGGGGCTCGGGCCAAATATGGGTGTTAAGCGCTTACGCTGCGATCTCCCACAACAGAGTTAACGCCTATACTATTTGTCTCTAGGCTTTACTAACACTCATCGATAACAGCTAAGCGCACCACACAAGAGCTGTCTCCATCTCTAGGGCTATGTGGGGAAACAGCAACTCACTCACCTCCCTCAACACAACTTCCCAGTGCCACTTTCAGTTCCTAAAACGTGGACACCAGCGGTCTTCAAATTCAAGGTGATAACTGAAAGTAGGTTATTTATATGTTTCGTTAGCAGGGTTCATAACACCGAAATATTAGCGAAGCAAGGTGGTTCTACCATCTTTAGCGTAAGAGTCTTTCCTGTTTCCCGGTCCGCCCATCCACGATAGCATCTCTCCCATATTGGTACATCACACTATTGGTTGACCCCCCACCTCTTCCTTATTGAATCTGCGCATGATCTTTTGAAAGGTGAGATTCTTAGCTTTGTCACTATTCTTCCCATGCATTAACCACGTACACAGGCCATAAGTACCCTAAGCGCCAGTCAACATCTACCAACCTTCAACACAAGCTGCCGTGAACGTCAAGTATCAAGCTACTAACGACTATAAACAGAGCAACCAGGATGACAGTTCCATGTTCACCTTGAAAGATTTTACGGTTAACAGATCCTCGCAAACCGACCTGAGAGAAATTATACCACCAGGCATGACAGAGTTGTGATGACCCGGCTGTTATCCAATCTGTCTCATGGACATTGGTCCAGTATCTGTCCCGCCCGACTTCCAGCACCGTCGTACTTCAACTTGTCGACAGATGAGACCATGCAACCTTGAATGCACGGTTCTGCTTAAACTACGCGGCAGGCTACCGTAGAATTCCGGGGGATAGCTTTTCAACTTCCAGGGAAATCAGGCAGGGCCTGCAAGCATACTGCAACATTGATGCCCACCAGAAATTCTATGTAAAACGGTGATTCTAAATATCTCTACCCTCCAGCTTAATTGAAGAAATAGGTGGGAAAAGGCAGAGCTCCAGAGGAATCGAATTTACAGTGCTTTGGGATGGCGACACGTCTCCCCCACTCTTTTTTGAAGGCATGAAATGTACCGAATCGGGCATATGTATGTCTGATTATGCCTGATCTCCCTGGAAGTTGAAAAGCTATCCCCCGGGATTCTACGGTACATAACGCGCCCTTTGTCCAACGTGGTGCACGCACTGGGTTATATGGCTTTACACCTGATTAAAGTACGCTTATCACAGTTACATACGTGAGTTTTTTAGAAGCAAGCCGTCCCACTGGGCAGCAATATTATAACTCGCCTTCTTTCTTCTAAATTTTGCATTGATTCTGCGTCTGAACCCGGCTGAGTGGTCACAGTGACGGCAGCAGTGTCACGTCAAAGCCCCCCTCCGGTGAATCGGCACTGTTAGCCACACCGCCCCTCCGTATTCCGTGTTCCGTCTTCCGAACCACTCCGTCTACGAGTTCCATCCTCGTCCACCAGTGTCTTCATTGTCTCTGTTCAGCAACCGCAGCAGTTTAAGGTCCCTCTATATGGAATATGAAGTGAAGATATCTCTCAGTTTGGTCTAGAGACACCACATTGTCTAGTTACTGACAGTCTGACTCAAAGGCCATGCCATCAAGCACCATTTCCTACAAAAGTTGGGTAACGCTGAACGATCTGGAAAATATTCTCGAAGATGAGACACAAGCGGCCATCTAATTCTCTAATTGTACCTTGAAACATACAAGGCCTGCCTCGAAGCAAGATATTTGTCGAATTTCATCAAGAAAGAAATTGAACGACTCGCTAGGCGCGACACGGCCTCAGCTTTACGCATAATTCAAGTCTGATTTGGGGGCATAACTCTGTTTTGACGGTGTGTAGATGCCTCGTGAAGTGTTTTGAGGCTGAAAGCGATTGCCTTGTGCCTCCTTTGACGGTCCATCATCGCTATGCGGGGCGGCAGCTTCGAACCACTAGCAAGCTCCAGCAAAGCAAAATCAGATGGGAACAGCCTTTCTGTATGGCAACATGAATGTGAACTACACCCCCTATGACAACACGAACAATACTGGTACAGTTACGTACCGCGACCATCATTTCCCCCAAGCTCTTCATTCTGAGCAGGTTCAGCTTTCACACGACATTCGTCTCGCCCTGCCCCACACCGCCAAACCTGGTCAGGAGCGATACTATTCTGCTGATGGAATGGCGGGCTCTTTGGCCAATTGGCAGAATTGATAGCGTAGCTTTGTATTTACTGTATAGTATGTTTGCGGCACCACGCGGGAGTAGAAAGACTGGTCCTGTCCCAGTCCCACTTGTGTTGAAGTGCGAGCACCTCGGACTTTTTTCCTCTCCACTCACCCACCGTGCAACCACTCACGTTTTCCCCATCTATATACAACCCTTTCACCGTTTCCCACAACCTGCTAGGCTCCTGGATACACATACGCGCGTCTGATATCCATAAAGGGAGCAAGATAATTTCAGTCCGACCAGAATAGACGCCGTAGGGCTGCCGTTGCCGAACTGGGTGAACATCCTACATACTAAAAACGCCCACATACTACTTACTTGATGATGTGATAGGGCAAAGCACATCAATACACCAACTCATCTTCACGAAAACGTGCTCTTTTACATATACCTCTTGGATTTAAGCGCGCGTCTAGGGGACAGATGGTGTGGCAACGGGAAATGACGAGAAACGTTGAAGTGGTGCCGGACGCGGTCCTTAAAAAAAGCGTCCCTCTCTTCTCCCAAAGAAATTCAAGGTAGAACGAGACCACCAGCAGTTGATACTTCCTATTTGAAAGCTACTCTTGATGGCTCAAGGCAGCAAGGTAAAATCGGTAGTGTCCCTGTCCTTTCCTTACCCGTTGAAAACATTAAGACGTCTACATAACAATCAGAGAGAGAGAGAGGCAGGACACTTGTGTGGCGTTAACTCAGCTGAATGTCTGACAACCTACCTAGAACTGTTCTTACTGACATGCACATGAAGAGCAGACTAAGGTCGTCTCTGGATATATTAGGCAGAGCATTTGGAGAAAACAGAGCCGTGTCACAGGCATCCGCTCATGCATCATACGTACCATGCCTTTCCCTGTCTCCTGTACTTGAGTAAATCTAATAAACAAACATTTTAAACTTCAACAGCGAGCTCGAATAACTGTTCATCACCACGTCACCACTACACCCTTTCACATTACTCATACTGCGCTTTACCCTATCTCTACTGTGCCTGGCTTCTACTCTACCCCTGGAGTTCTTGCCACTCGTACGATTCAGTCCTCGTCTCCCTAGTGCCCCATCCAAGCGAGCCAGATTGGTATCAGATCCCCATACGCCACAGACCGGACGTAGTTACATCCGTTCAGTCAGTAGAAATCATTCAGCCCCTCTGCCTTCTTAAAACTGTGATATCAGACAGGAACGGCGCTTATGGGACCATTGAAGTCCATCGAATGGCTACAAAACAGTAACAGGCAGCAGAATTTGGCTTCATGTCTGCTTGAAAGCGGGAGAGAATTGGTACCTTACTTGGTTTCGAAGGGGCGGAGATAAGGGGATGGGAATTCAAATGTACCATAACCTACTAAAATTGAAAAATGATGCAGTGACGAGGTGAACGAGGCTCGAGGCAGGAGGGATGGGGCAAGGCGAGCCGATGTACGGAGCCAAGGTTCTGTAGACAATAGAAACTTCGAACGTTCGGTTGATTCTACGCCCCTATTATCCGTGAACTCAACATGTTTGGCTGTTCGTCCGGGACATGATGCCGAGGAAATGGGCTTCACATATATATCCATCAACACATCCAGAGAGCATTGCGCTTCCTTACGTAACTTTGCAGTAGATGCATCTCTAAAGCCTTCGTTATTTAGCTGAAGGCAGTTGGTGTTGAATGTTGTCACGTCTTCCATATCGACGCTGCCTCGGTGATATTCTGAGCTCAAATCCGTTGACAGAGGTACACAAGGGTGGTCTTGTCCTGAGTTTGACGAAGTCCTATGTTTAGCAAGAGTATCAAAACTCAATCAGGCTCCCGGGTACCTCGTGACTGGGGTGGGTAGGGGCACGTTGGGCTGGAAGGCAGAGGGCCGGGTGTAGTTGACTGAATATATGTAGTCCTCATGTCTAACGAGCTGTGCCCGGAAAACTGCCAAGCCTTGCACACACTGACTCCACGAGGGTGAATGTCGTTGAAGTCCAGGCTGGTTTGATTATTATTCTGTTGCCTGAAAGGAAGGGCCAAATCCTCCGAGCTCCAACCCCATTTCGGCTCAATGCATGTTGTATAGTAGGTAGTTATGGTATATCGGATCCGGATCGTGGAGGCATCGGACTACGGGACCTCGAGGCCCCTTTGGACCCTGAATGGCCAGGTGGGCGGCGCGCCGCAGCGTCTTTCGGGGTCACCATGTACACTACAGCGGGGTAGCTAACACCCATGGTACTACACTAATGTATGTAGTACGTTACAAGGGTACCGAGCTCCCTGGCTTCTAGCCCGGCCTTCTTCCAGCCGGGCGCCGAGCAGCCCGGGGAGAGACTCCGGGACGTACTGGGTATCGGCTTGCCAGGGCGGAGCCGGACGGCCGGCGCGCGCCTCGTACAAGCACGGGCGGGGACGTGTCCTACAACCCCTGATGACCCGGTTCTCGGTCGGGTCGAGGGTCGTCGTTTGCTCTCCTTTGGCCGCAAAGCTCAAATGTCACTCGCTTGCTCCACCCAAAGTGGCATGCGGGTTCCTGCGACGTTCGGACAAACGGACTCTCTCGAATCTCGATAAGACGACAGTTGCAGCCTGCCAACTTTCCGCGTGTTGTCCTGTCCCATTTCGTTCTCTGTGATACCTACCTAGCAGCATCGTTGGCCTGTGGCATCTGTACAGGCCATCCGGTGGTGCATGCGACAACCACTGACCGCCTTGTTGTCCGTACTGCGGGGGAGGGGCAAATAGGAAGTCCCAGCATGTCTTCCTTGAGAGACCTGACAGCCTGGCCATCTAGACATCGGTGCTCGAGCGGTGCTGCAGCATCCGAACCTCGCTTCACTGTAAATCTCGAACTGAAGAAATGGAACGAACCCCAAGTCAAACAAGATGAAGCTTTGATCTGTCAGCAGGTTTGTAGAACGCATTCGAAGGTTCCGGCCGCACCGTTGCTTTACCAGGTGTGTCGGGCGACCTGAAGATCCTCGGAGCGATGGCAGAAGGCGTGCCTGGAGCCCGGAACAGCCAGGGCAAGCAGACAGAGTGGCAGAATGGAAGTGTAGAGGTACCTATGGGCGAAAAGCACGGACCTTTGTCGCCCCAGAAAAGGCTCCGCTCATACTTCGTCATCCAAATGGTCGCCTGGCGGGGCGGTTTGTCAGTCAGTGACACTGACAGTTGAATCAGATGCTGTTGCTGTTGCCGCTCCCAGCTGCTGGCCACCAGCTGCTTGCCCCTGGTTGGCTGGCCTTGGAGGGAGCAAGCGGTCGGTGCCACTCGCCGGTGCAGCGGTGCTTGCTTGCTTTGGCTCGAACCGTCCTTTCCATGGCCGTGACAACCTGAACGTAAACGAAACCAACTCCAACACCAAAACGCAAAGGCACTTCGTCCCTCCGACTGGTCCTTTTTTTTTGTTTCCATCCCAACACCATTCACCTTCACCTTGCCGTTCAACCTCCAAAGGATCCCTTTATCAGCGGGTCTTGAGGCTACGAATTCTGGTTTTTTTCTTTCTCCAAAACCACTTCTTCCCGCTACATCCTCTCCGTGGATTAGCATCACCGTCCGCGATACCCAAATACCACATTTATTCTACTGATTCTCAACACAAACGTCAAGATGGCTCCCGAACCCAATCCCGACCACGTCGAGCAGAAGAAGAAGGTCAACTTGATGTACGTGAAGCAGCGACCCTGATCGCGGGAGCTCTCGAAGCTGTCGCGCCCCCTCATCGCGAATGACGCCAAGCTGACTTGAAGCCAAACAGGGACGCTTCTGGTGCCGAGCACAAGGCCGTATGTTCAACCTCGCTTGCCCGCCAAAGACATCTCGAGAACCACTCGTGCTGACCGATGGAACAGGAAGATGATACCGCCACTGCTATTCTCAAGAAGAAGAAGAAGCCCAACCAGTTGATGTAGGTTGACGTTGAAGATGCGGGGCACTGCAACCTGAGCTGACACATATGCAGGGTTACTGACGCCGTCAACGATGATAACTCGATTATCGCCCTCTCCAACAACACCATGGAGCAGCTCCAGCTCTTCCGTGGTGATACCGTTCTCGTCCGTGGAAAGAAGAGAAAGGACACCGTCTTGATTGTCCTTGCCGATGACGATCTTGATGATGGCAGCGCACGCCTCAACCGTGTCGTTCGCCACAACCTCCGTGTCAAGCACGGCGACATCATCACCATTCACCCTTGTCCCGATATCAAATATGTTAGTCTATAACCCGGTCACCTAGTCATGGAATGGGCACCTTGCTGACACATGCATCTCCTTGTAGGCCAAGCGTATAGCCGTCCTTCCGATCGCCGATACCGTTGAGGGCATCACCGGATCCCTCTTCGACGTCTTCCTTGCTCCCTACTTCCGCGAGGCCTACCGCCCTGTCAGGCAAGGCGATCTCTTTATTGTCCGCGGTGGTATGAGGCAAGTCGAGTTCAAGGTCGTCGAGGTGGACCCACCAGAGTATGGTATTGTCGCTCAGGATACCGTCATCCACTGCGAGGGCGAGCCCATCCAGCGTGACGAGGAGGAGAACAACCTCAACGAGGTTGGTTACGATGATATTGGTGGCTGCCGTAAGCAGATGGCTCAGATCCGCGAAATGGTTGAGCTGCCCCTCAGGCATCCTCAGCTTTTCAAGTCCATTGGTATCAAGCCACCCCGTGGTGTCCTGCTTTATGGCCCTCCTGGTACCGGTAAGACTTTGATGGCTCGCGCTGTTGCCAACGAGACTGGTGCCTTTTTCTTCTTGATCAACGGCCCTGAGATCATGTCCAAGATGGCCGGTGAATCCGAGTCGAATCTGCGCAAGGCTTTCGAGGAGGCTGAGAAGAACTCGCCCGCTATCATCTTCATTGATGAGATTGACTCGATCGCCCCCAAGCGTGAGAAGACCAACGGCGAGGTTGAGCGCCGCGTTGTCTCCCAGCTTCTTACTCTCATGGATGGTATGAAGGCCCGTTCCAACGTTGTTGTTATGGCTGCCACCAACCGTCCCAACTCGATCGATCCCGCTCTCCGTCGTTTCGGCCGTTTCGATCGTGAGGTCGATATCGGCATCCCCGACCCTACCGGCCGTCTTGAGATTCTCCAGATCCACACCAAGAACATGAAGCTTGCCGATGACGTCGATCTTGAGCAGATTGCTGCTGAGACCCACGGTTACGTTGGTTCTGATATTGCTGCCCTCTGCTCCGAGGCTGCCATGCAGCAGATTCGTGAGAAGATGGATCTCATCGATCTGGACGAAGACACTATCGACGCCGAGGTCCTTGACTCTCTTGGTGTTACCCAAGAGAACTTCCGCTTTGCTCTCGGTGTCTCCAACCCCTCGGCTCTTCGCGAGGTTGCCGTTGTCGAGGTTCCCAACGTCCGTTGGGAGGATATCGGTGGTCTCGAGACTGTCAAGCAGGAGCTCAGGGAGAGTGTCCAGTACCCCGTCGACCATCCCGAAAAGTTCCTCAAGTTTGGCCTTTCGCCATCTCGCGGTGTTCTTTTCTACGGTCCTCCTGGTACCGGTAAGACAATGTTGGCCAAGGCTGTTGCCAACGAGTGCGCAGCCAACTTCATTTCCGTCAAGGGTCCTGAACTGCTTTCTATGTGGTTCGGTGAGTCTGAGAGCAACATCCGTGATATCTTCGACAAGGCTCGCGCTGCTGCTCCTTGTGTCGTCTTCCTCGACGAGTTGGATTCTATTGCCAAGGCCCGTGGTGGCTCTGTTGGTGATGCTGGTGGCGCTTCTGACCGTGTTGTTAACCAGCTTCTTACCGGTAAGTTGATTCTTCCTTGATTTGTGCCATTCTGCTGTGCATACTAACCTGAGCTATAGAAATGGACGGCATGACCTCCAAGAAGAATGTTTTCGTTATTGGTGCTACTAACCGTCCCGAGCAGCTCGACCCCGCACTCTGCCGTCCCGGCCGTCTCGACTCCCTCATCTACGTTCCCCTTCCTGATGAGGCGGGTCGTCTCGGTATTCTCAAGGCTCAGCTCCGCAAGACCCCTGTCGCTGCCGATGTTGACCTGAACTACATCGCTTCCAAGACCCACGGCTTCTCTGGTGCCGATCTTGGCTTCATCACCCAGCGTGCTGTCAAGATCGCCATCAAGGAGTCTATCACCGCCGATATTCAGCGCACTAAGGAGCGCGAGGCCGCTGGCGAGGATGTCGAGATGGAGGATGAGGTTGAGGACCCCGTTCCTGAGCTCACCAAGCGCCACTTCGAGGAGGCCATGTCGATGGCTCGTCGCTCCGTCAGTGACGTCGAAATCCGTCGCTATGAGGCTTTCTCCCAGCAGATGAAGAACGCTGGCCCGGGTGCCTTCTTCAAATTCCCTGAGGGTGGTGTTGAGAGCAGCGGCAACGGCGGTGCTGGTAACTCGTTTGGTGATGCTGGCAACGATGATGATCTTTACAACTAGAGGAGGAGGGATTCAAGACTCACAGTATTAGAGCAGTCTTCAGCTAGCCTTGGGGCTCCACTTGTATGTTAATATGCGCTCAAAGGATAGGAGTTGACGAGGTATTCCTTCAAAGTTGATTGACAATGTCTTTGCATAGTCTCTTTTGCCTGGCCCATCCAGGGTCGATTTAGAGCAATGGGGCACGAACGATGTGACTTATACATTCCACGTAACAGCGGTACCCTCAGCGATTGTTTGGCATTCGGATTTTGTGACCGAGAGAAAATAATGCAGGCCATAACTTATGTTTCCGTCAACCTCGCTGTCTTTGTGTATGACTTGGTTCCATCCATGCAGCTGCCTCCAAATTCAGTTATGAACATAGGAACAGTGACCCTAAACTGATGTCAACGTGCGGCTCTTTTTTTACTCCCTTCTCAGGTTGCACCAAGTTTCTCAAATTCACTCTCAACCGTCTTCCCAAGCCTAGTCTGTGGTCAAGGTAAAGTTTGTCCTGAGAATGGATGAGACCTCGTGATGGGCTGCCCATTGAGGTAGATTCGTTGAGAATGGGTGAGGAGTTCATGGCTTTGATTTACCTTGACCACTTTAAGTGATCAGTGCTGGAGTTGTATCCCACATTGTGAAAGGTACATGTGCAGTTTTCTCCCGGCCCGCGATGCTCGACGAGGGAGAATCTACTTTTGGCAACAGCAAGGCCGGGCAGTCTTCCTTCCATAATTGATTGTAGATAATGTCGACTAATGAGCATGTACGTTACCTGTGATCTATCCATAAATCTCTTCCGCCGTAGTTGCATCTGTCTGACGGACTGATGAACGAGACGCGTAAGGCCGGGCAGCATAACGAGCCTAGCCGGATAGACGCAGTTTGAAGAATCGAAGCATAAATTCGAAAAGCCAAGGAGCAAGGAAGGAACAAGTCTTCCAGAGCCGGAAGGAGTGATAATCAAAAGCAGGGTCGTCCCTTCTGCGGATAGTAAACCATTCGAAATTGACAACCAATGTTCCTTGTCCATGCGGGATACTTCGGCCTTAGCGGCTGACGGAAAACTCTACTGAATCCCGTCCCCATTCCCTAATGCAGGTCTGGCAGAACTGAATAGGCTGAGGGATGGTAGGGCGCGGGACACTCGAACCGCGAGTGGAAGGATGATATGTGCAGTGCTTTTTTAGGTTGCATATAAAGCCAATTAAGCGCGGCATCAACGGCAGGGGAAAAAAAAAAAAAAAAAAAAAAAAAAAAAAAAAAAAAAAAAAGAGAAAGCCGTTGACCTTTTTCGAGAAGGGTGACTCAAAGTCTCGGCCAACGTTAGACGGGAGGTTACATGTCCTGGTGGCAGATGTGCATGTTTATGGATTAGGGAAGGAGCGGGTGAGAAGTTGTACCCAGGATATTCAGTCACAAAATACTAAATGATTAAGAAATTCCACACGATTTGGTACACTGCAGCCAGAAGGGGAAGAAACTGCCGGGTTTTCTACAAGCTGTTGAGATATTGTCATAACAATAACTTCAAGCAACAACAACAACACACATGTTATTATTGTAGTCGACATTAAACGACCCCAAAGAGAGCTATAGTCGAGAATTTCGAATTTACGCCCTATAAACGATTTTCCCAATCATCATCAAGTGCCTTACCGTCCCAGCCCTGTACTCAAACTCAAAAGTCCCTGAGGCCGGGGCCGATCCTTGAGAACCAAACATGAAAACGAAGCATACCTACCCACAATGTCAACCTGGCAATGTACTTCTCAGTGAGACTGTCTTGTATTTTTCCAATATGCTGGTTGGACCTTCTCCCGTTTCGTCAGGGACGGCATTCGTTCGCTCAAGGCAAGTCTAAAGCCACGGCGCGTAAATATGTATATACTTGACATCTACGACTATGTAGTGAAGGCTTTTTATTCTGGGATGGTTGAGAGCATACAAGGTACTCAATCCGAAGCATTTAAGAGCAGTCGACATCCGTATCATGGAACGATTGACCGTGTCCATGATTGTTTGACCTAACTGCTGGTCCAATGTTTCTTTAAAACCCCATTGATCGACGACTTCAGTTATGTTAGGCATAACTGGAAACAAACAAGAGGGTAAAGACTTATACATGCGGAGTATATTCTATTAGATAGTCGTCTGATTGATATCGACCAGCTACTGGCTAGTTAGTGCTACGGCTCTGCGAGGTTTTGATGGAAATCCTTCGCTGATTTAGAACCTTCGTTGTGTGCAATGTGAGTCACTATAAGTGCCGACATTCCCAGGGCCACTTTCTTCCATCATAGCATCCTTGAATTTCTCAACCAAGCGCCCCGTGCTACCCATATGTGTGTCTATACATCCATCCTCTTGGTTTCTGATCTGCCCAAACACATCTGCCTGGCCTCCCTGATATGCACCCGCATTCACGATATTGGAAAAGAACAACCGGGACGCAAGAAATACAAAGACCCTGGACCCAAACGAAGAACAAAATAGAACGCAACCTTGGGATATCGATATGAAAATCAACTAGACCACCGACAGAAACACCGTGGAGTAGCTAGCAGCGATGCCGAAAAAGATAATGACCCCTGTGCAGAACGATCTTGAACTGACGTGACCTGACCCGACCCAATTTGGTGGAAAAGATGAGAAATGCAACATTGTGACTCGATGTTTCCCAGCTTTCGGCCATCCAGTCTTCCTTTACTCCCATTTTTGTTTTGTTCCTGCTGCACTCAAACCATTGCCCGCATTCAGAACCAGTGAAATAATACAACTTAGACGTAAGAAGCAGAACAAGAATGACAAAAAAGAGAATCATTTGCCCTGAAAGCAGGAAGCTATTAAGCTTTCCTTAAAATTGAGATTATCGAGTCCAACCATCCCTTGTGGTATCACACAAGACACGAACTAAGGAATTAATACCACGTAACGAATACCCCGGGGGAAAAGGAAAAAAAAAAAAAAAAAAAAACTTAAACTTGGATTAATGATGATAAATTCATACCGCAAACGACAAGGAAGAACTGAAGAGAAGGATGATGATGCAAAATGTGTGAATAGAAGCCCACTAAAATAATGCGTAAATGGCCCTAGCCGCGTTCTTGTATATATCGCGACATAGGTATTGTAGCTGCAGTCTCGGCTCCATACCCTTTTAAGAGCTCAGTGGCGCCATAGAGGGCACATCGCCATTTCCAGCCGGCTGAACCTCCTTGCCACGACTGACAGGAGCATGATAACTACCGATGCTTTGAAATCCCCTAAGAACGTAAAGATTTAGTATATTTGGCCAGACGAATCACTAGAGTCGAGAGTTGCACTTACTTTGTAAGATCAAAAGCCCGGTCCTCCTCCTCCTCGGCAGGGCTCGGGGGTTCTTCTACGCCGACCGTGGCGCCCCGGCTGGTTGTTCTCGTCGGACTTGCACTCCCGGCAGGCGACTTACTCCGCGCCGGTGGTGGGGGGCTGCTGCTCTGCGATGGCAGATTCCCATGTGTCTTGGAGGGGCTGGCGTCGTACTGAGCAGGCTTTAGCGGCGTACTTGAAATATCGGCATATCTCCAGAACGGGGCGGGTGAGCTAGTCGGCATGTGTTGACTAGGCCGTTGGGCCGTGCTGGGGGGTACAAGCCGGGGATTAACTCGGTTTGGAGCCGGCGTAACGAGAGACGCACCGTCTTCCTGCAGGTACGACGGTCCCAACGTCGGCGATGCAGGCGTATCCTCCACTATCCCCAATGTACTCATTGTCGCAGGCTTCCGGATCGTCGACAGCGGGCTAGCCTCGGTACCATCCTCTGCTTTGTCAGGGAGAGGTTTGCGCTGGGCGGCGCGCACAGGCGTTGATTGCGAGTCGCGCAGTGTTGGGTGCGGTTGTGGCTGTGGCGAGTCAGAAGGCGAAATCTTCCGCTTACGAGACGACGCAGGCTCCTTGGCGGCCATGTCCTTCGGACCCTGCGTGATGTAATTCAGCCCGCTAGGAGAAGCTGGGTTAGAGTTGCCTCTATGTCCACCACGACCACCTCGGTACGCATTGCGTATCATGTCTTCACGGGCGTCGGCAACAATCTGCCACTTCATGCCTTTGCCAGGCTCGTCTGTCGATCTTGCGACCTTCTCGAATGACTTGTTCAACGAAAGATTGTGTCGAATCGAGTTCTGGAATAACATGTCTGTCAGCTATCCAAGCGCGAGGGTACAGCAACCGCTGGAGAAACATACCTGCCAGCCACCAGCGGGTTGATGCCTATAGTATGAGTAGCGGTTCATGATGAACTGATAGATGCCGGAGAGATTGAGCTTCTGGTCTTCCGTGTTCATGATCGCCTGCGTGATCATTTGTGCATAGCTGAACTGTGGCTTGATGTGTTGGTTTTCGTCGAGACTAAGATCTACCTCGTTGTTGGTCATGACAAGCGGACCTGCCAGACCTTCGTGAACCGTCCTGTGCATCGGCGGTCGGGGAAGGTTAAGGGGAGGAGTGACGCCTCTCCTGTAGTCTGGAGGAGCTGGAGCCAATGCCTTCTGCGGTCCTTGGTTTCGGGGGGCGGCCTTGCTAGTCGGAGACACGGCCTGAAAAGCATGCGATTCTCCTGCTGAGGGAAGGGGATGGCGAGCTTGGCGAGGAGAAACCTGCGAGTCTGGGGGAACGATGCCGGCTCGCTCGAGATAGTCCCTTTTGATTTGAAGAGCACTAATATCGGCAGGCAGAACAAACATCATCTCCATACCGCCAATCTCGATGACCTCGCCACTTCTCAGAGGCCCCTCATCACCCACTTTCCACGGGACACCATCAACCTTCAGCGCATTGCGGCCCTTGACGCGCAACCACCACTGCTCCTCTGTAGACTTGAAGTAGATAAGAGCATGCTGGCGAGAAACCTGCTTGTTGGGGCCAAGGTCGATGTGTACCACTTTGCTGGAGTCTTCCTCCTGGCTCTGGCCGGCGGTAGCTTGTATAGGTTCGGAGGAGCGACCGATATTAACATTGAGGCTCATGATGTAGTAGGTCCAGTCAAAGGCCGCGATTTTAGCAAAGGCCTGAACGCCCTGGCTCGACTCGTGGATGCTGTTGGAGTGGTCCTTGCTAGCCTGAACATTCTTGGGCATCTCAAGATACTGTATCACGCGTGCCACCACCTGGTCATCGTCGTTCATGTCTAGAGCTGACTGGTCGGCAACTAATGACGAGTCGGCCTCGTCGGCGAGATCGGTCGGCGCATCGTCGTCCTGCAGCGAAGAAAAAAAAAAGAGCGTGGTTAGTGGGAATCAGGCAGCCTATGGGGTAGTCAAAGAAAGTAACAAAGCGTGGCAAAGGAGAGGGATGTGCGAGAGCAGGGTGCGCCTTACCTTCTTGCGACGCTTCGAGGGCCGTGAGGGCGACGAGTCTCCAGTAACTGGATCGCTGAGATTTTGCTGGTCGGCAGTGTTGAAGCTCGCCGTATGCTTCGGTGGTGAAGGCGGCATTGTGTGCGTGGGCGAAAGCGCTAGCACATGCGCTTGAGGTAGAGGTCTGATGGAGCTCGGGGATCGGAGGGGTTGAGGAGGTCGTAAGTAAACAGAGAGGTGTCAGGGGCCCGGGTGGTGGAAGTGGGTAGGCATCTACCGAGACCAATGTTCGGGTGGTGTAGCGGAGGGCGACGTTGGCAGACGTAATCAATATTGCCAGATCGGAGGGCGGCGCAGGTGCCGGATTCGTGTGCGTGCTGTTGCGGGCGATGAAGGTCGTGAAGTGTGGACGAAGATCAATTGCGACAAATTTATTGAACTTCAAAGTTCCATCGATTAGAACCGGTTCCCCAGTCCCCTGCGTTGATGGCAGATGCTGCAAGGGGCCGCCAAGCCTTGGACCTTCCAATTACCAATGTCTGCAGGCCGGGGCAGTCAGACAACGTCAACAAGTTGGTTGAAGACAATGGAAGGGGGCCTCGGGGTGGTCAAAGGGCGCTGTGAGACTGATGGATAGCAGCGCGGCGATTTTGGAACACTTTCTTTCTTTCCTTCTTTGAAGCTTCAACTTTTGGCTGGATGCGTGAGCTCGGTCGTGGAGGGGGTAAGAAGAAAGAAAATCAGTTTTTCTCGGGCTCAAAGTATTCAAGATTGGACACTGTACAACTCGAGAGCAGAGAGGTTGCAGTGGTCGAATGCGGCCCTGGGTTTCTGGGTAGTAGGTAGGTAGCTACTGTAGTAGGCAGGAGGTTTTTTGTAGTGTATTTTACGACACCACAGCAAAAAGGTGAGAATGATTTGTTTAATTGACCCGGCGACGCTTTCTCCAAATCCCAGGTTTTTCGCGTGCGCAATTGGGAGGCATGCGCAGAATGCGGATTGAAGCAGGCACAGGCCGGTCACTGGCCAATGACTGCGTCAGATTACTGGGATTTTAGCGGGGCAGAGGTGGAGCATTCACGTGTCCAAGCTTCCGTCCACTCTGTTCGTCATCACTCCTTTCAAGGTAAGTAACTGAAGTAACGCAACGCAACCTTACGCCGTTCGGTGCAGTGTGGCCAACAACGGACCTCCTTCGATTTTCGGATGCACCCCCCCCAATGGTGACTTATGTTGCAACAACAAAGTTAAAGCAAACCAAAATGTTGCTCCAACATTGACATCAATGTATTGTCAATATCCGGTGAAATATGCAAGCAAAGCCCCGTGCCATTTCCAGACACCGCAAACAAAGCAATCACCACGCATCCTTCGGTCGCTTGTCGAAGGTTTGTTTACATCAATCAGGGGGGGTGACGAATGAAGCGATGATGGATTGTCTTCTCTCTTGGCCGGGGTGGGGGTTGAAGAGGGGGGTAAGTACACTTGACATCGAAGAAGCACCGTTTGAGAGCTGTCTTTTCCACACCGTGACTCTTTCGTCCGTCCAGTCCTGTCTCCTTCCGCAGCACTCCAATGGGCAACTAGCAAGTCAATTTGGCAGACGGGAATGGATGGCAAATGGCTGGGCAGTCTGGGGGGGCAGGGGCGGGTACCTGAGCAGCTCCAGCCTCGATCAGATTTGGGCGTGCCCCCTGCTGTTAGGGGGTTGGCGGGGCTTGCTAGGATGGGAAGTTTAAGGTTGGGGCTTCTGGTGACAATTTGGAGATTTCCATAACCCGAATTACACATTTCGCACAATCATCGCCTTCGTCGCCTTGTGCTCTGAAGAAAGAGATGGCAAATTTATATGGCAGTTGCTTTCGAGCTCGTCTTCGTTATACCGCTGGAATGGCAATTCGGCACAGCACCCGAAAGTAGTATAGTAGTGCCGAGAACGACAAAAAAGGGGGGAAGCGGACGTATCATTCATACACACTGTGCAAGTAAACAAACTTCCCATGCTCCTTTTTCTTCTTTCACTTCTCACGTATCGTCTTGGATCAGCATGTTGGCCCTTGATCTCCAGCGCATGCTGCCACCAGCTGTTCGACCCTCTTTAGTCACTTGGTGCACGGTTTGATGTATCCTGCGAACAAGCAAGTTCATCAACCAGCCCTTCCCAACTAACACAACCCCGAGCCATGAGGGAGAAGTTGAAAGGTGGGTGCATTTTGTTCAAGCCAACGGAGCCGTTCTATATACAGAGGTTCCGTGAACGCACTCAAAATTAGATGCTCGCTCATCCCATCATGAAAAAAAAAAACATAGGAAACTCTAAGAAAAAAAGAAAAAAAAGTGGGGTGTGTCTGTATGCTTGCCTCCTCTTCTTGACCGCTTTATAAATGCTTCTAACGTACTGCCTTTCCCTTTTATTTTCCCGTTTCTGAAACATTGCTCTCCATATACAAGGATATCTCCATGACTTGTTGAGTCTTTTCCACGTGGCCGCCCTTATCATATGTTAATACAAGTATATACAGAGTGCTTTTTAAAAGACGCCAACCAGCCAAGAGAATTCCAAAAAAGTTCCCCACAAGCCCAGGAACGCCAGCCATATCCGGTGCCTAACTTTTCTTCGATGATGATGATGATGGATAACAATGGATGATCATATACATCAAGTAACAGTTCAGTCAAAGAGCAATGACGTGGCAGTCATGGTACCATCGATCACAGAGACATGACAGGGTCAACACGTTTAGGCCTTGCCGCCACGCTTCTTAGGGTTGCTGGGTCCCTTGGACTTCTTACCGCCCTTCTTCTTCTCGCTGTTCTCAACAAACTTGACCAGCTCATCGATATTGCGGTTGTCAACGCCGACAGCGCTGGGCACAACACTTCCGATACCAGCCGCGCCAGCGGTGGCGTTGCGAGGGCTAAAGCCGAGACTACCCTTCGCGCGGCGAGCCTGGAGCTCCTTGGTGGCCTTGGCGACCGACACGGCATTGTGAGTGAGCTGAGTAAGCCAGTGCTCGGCCTCCTTGGTGTTCTTGTCCTCAGGGCCCAGGAGGGTCTTGAAGATGTTGTAACTCTCGCGCATGCGGTCGACGGCCTTCTTAGCATCCTGGTCGAGGGCAAGGGCCTGAGCAAGCTGGAACAAGAGGGTGGCGGAGTGCACGGTCTGCTCGCCAAAGACCTTGTTGCACACACGGAGGGACTCCTCGAACCAGCGGCGGGACTCGTGGTAGGCCTTGATGCTCTGCAACATGACGGCGTAGTTGTTCATGGTGGTGATCGTATCGGGATGGTCAGGTCCATAGATGACCTTCCAGAGATCAAGAGCATGTCTGGCGTAGAGGAGAGCCTCCTTACTGTCACCACGCTGGTGGAGGAAAAGAGAGAGGTTGAGGTAGTTCAACACGGTCTCGGAGGAGTCAAGGCCGACGGTACGCTCGGCAACGATGGCGGCCTTGCGGGACAGCTCAACAGCGGCATCCTTCTGGCCCAGCTGGTAGTAGAGCTGTGACAGGGTATGGTACATCTGGGCAACCTCGGGGTGGACGAGACCATAGATCTGCTCATGCAGAGAGAGGGACTCGAGGAGAAGGTCCTCGCCGAGCTTCTTCTGGTTCTGGTAGATAGAGAGACGGCCGGCCTCGAGAGCCTCCTCGGCAAGGGCGCTACGGGGGGTAGAGTCCTTGACAATAGGAACAACATTGACAAAGTCGTCAGGGCTGAAGGTGTGGGGCACGGTCGCAACAGGAGCGGCGGCCACAGGGGACGTCTCACGAGCAGCCTTCTTCTTCTTCTTCTTTTTGTTGCCATCCTCAACGGGGGCAGGAGCAGGGGCAACAGGCTTCTCAGCAACAGGCTCAGCCTCACCCTCGGTGGCGACGAAAGCGTACTTCTTGTTCTGAATCTGGACACCGAGCTTTTGGGAAACCTCGCGGAGCATCTGGACGTGCTGGAGCTGGTTGTACCAGCCATCCTCCAGAGTAAATCTGAAGCGGTGGAGGATCTCCTGCTGCATGGCTTCCCTCAAACTTTCAGGAGTGACCTTCTCGAAGCTGTAGTCGGCATCGCTGAACACCTTGCGGAGCTCCTCATCGACTTCGGCGACAGGCGACGAGTTAAGACCGAAGCCCAAGAAGCAGTTGAGAAGGTGGGCCAAGCAGGCTGAAGTCAAAGGCAGAGGCAAATATCTCAAGTACTTGGCAGCGACGTGCTTGAAAGCTCTGGCAATCATCTCACGAACGCAGAGCTGACGGAAGCACTCAACGCGGGTACCCTCGCTGAGGGTAGCAAGTTTACCGAGGTAACGCATGTTGATACCGCGGCGGTGCAGAAGGCGGGTGAGCGAACGGCCATCCATGGGGAAGCTGATGTCGGACTCCTTGAGATCGTTCAGAAGGGCAGGGATGACCGAGTCACGGAGGTAGGTGCAGGCGTCACGGACGTCCTGCTCATCCTGGGCCATCTCGGCCTTCTCCTCCTCAGTCTGAGGAACCTGGCCGCTGAAAACATCGGGGTTCAAGGCAAACTTAAAGTTGCTGATGTCGATGCGCTCATCCTCCTTGGCGGCTTCCTCATCCTTCTTCTCGGCGACCTCGGTGGACTCAGAAGCTTCCTCGGTCTTCTCAGTCTCCTCAGCCTTGGGCTCCTCAGACTTCTCAGCCTCCTCGGTCTTGGTCTCCTCGGTCTTGGCCTCCTCGGTGGCCTCCTCGCCCTCCTTCTTCTCCTCAGGCTTCTTGATGATGCCGCGCTTCAGGAGCTCGGCCTGGACGTACTCCCTGGTCTTTTGCTTGGCCAAAGCCTCGACAAGCTCAGGGCGGAGCACAGTCATGCGGTGAGGGTATTCAGATCCCTCAGGTCCGCTCTCCTCCATCCAGGCAATGTCCAAGGGAGTGATGCGATACAGGTCCAAAACGTACTTGCGTCCATCAGTTCCGAGAAGACCCTTCATCTCAACACTGGCCTCAAGATCGTGGCGCTTGTTCTCCTTGTCCCAAACGGCGTGCTTCTTGACGCGCAGGGCAGTGGCGAGCTTCTCGAAAGAAGGAGCGAAGCGCTCATCAGCGGCAACAATGTCCTTACCGTCGACAGCACCGTAGTGGATTTGGTTCTCACCAGCCTCGGGCTGCTTGAAAATGCCGGGAACAATGCTCTGGCCGACAATGCGCTTACCGAGATAATCGATAACGACGGTGCCGGGAGTGTAGAGACCGTCAATGTCAAGCTGGTTCACGAGCTTGACACCGAGAACATCCTTGCCAGTGGCAACACGGGCCGCCTCATCGCCACCCTCGCTGGTGAAAGTGCCAACACCGTCAGCGCCGAAAGAGAAGAAGATGTTGTTGTAGACGAAGATCTGCGCATCCTTGTCCTCAGTAGGGTTGAGAGGGGCAACCTCGCCACGAGCGACAAGGACGGCACCGCGGGCAGCGGCATCAGTGTAGTCAGCAAAGAGCTTAGCAAGCAGACGCTCCCTGAAGACGCGATCCTGGATGGTCTCCTTGGGAAGCTCCTTGGCAGACTGGAACTCCTCATTCCAATCTCTCAAGGAGTCGACGTTCTCAGCGCCGCCGAGCAGGTAGGTCTCCTGCGAGCGGGTGTTGTCGGCCTCGTGGGCAATAAGGGAGGAGTTGATGGAAGGAATCAACCACGGCGCAGATGGGATAGTGTTGCCGACTTGGAACGTAGCCAAGGGATCCTTTTGGCTAGAAAACTCCTGGAACTTCTTGAACGACTCCTCGAAAGAAGGAGAAAGCTTCTTGAGAAGGGTAAAGAGAGAGTGAGAGGCGCAATCCTTGGGGGCCGGCTTGGGGAGAGGGTCGAACTTGGCATTGCTGCACCTGTTGACGAAGAAGCCACCAACATGGGCGGTAACGTGGTGCTGCTCACCCTCGTTGGTCTGGATGACAAGGTAGAGAAGGTGGCCCTTTTGCCTCCAGTATGCAGGAGGGGGGTTCCAGGGGGATAGGGAGATGGACTTGATGCTCTTGGGGGCGGGGCCGGTCTCCTTGGGGAGCAGAATAGCCAGGTCAGCAGGGGCCTGGAAGTCGTACTCCTTGATCTCGGCCTCGGGGGCATCGGGGTTCTCAACCACAATATCGTCGTGAACGGAAACGCCGGCAAGAACGCCGTGGACTGTATCGGTGCGGTCTCCGGAAGCACCAATCAGTTCGCGAATGCGGATGAGGTGAATGCGGGCCTCCTTTTCAGTGTAGGGGTCCTCGACAAGGTGTAGTTGGGCGCCGTGCTCGAGACCCTCGACGTCGGAAACCTGGATGAAGTCGTTGATCTTCTTGCCGTTGAACTCGAGGTGGAAGCACGAGAACTCGATGGCGATGGGGTGCTCAATTATCGACTGGCGGATCTCATGGATCTGCTCCATAGGGGACACCTGTTGCGCCGTCTTAGAACACTGGTTATTGGTGGTGATATGCGGTCATGGGACACATACAGGAATATCAAGGGTCTCGGTGGTGTTGGGGAGAACGATGGTCACGACGAAGGGCTGGTCCTCGAGGGCCTGCTCGGCGCCCTCCTCCGTCTGTTCCTGTTCTGTTGTGCCATTGACATCGGCCGGAGGCGTCTGGGTCTCGGGAACCTCGGGGACGGGGTTGCCTGGTGGGAGAAGAGGCTTGTGTTAGCGACGATGGACGGCGGCAGGTCTGGCAGATGGCATGTGTGCAGCGGGTAGGCAAGTAGGTAGGTGGGTGGGTGGGTAGGTAGGTATGACAGGTCCGGGGCTCGTCTCGTATCGAGTTTAATATGTACGACGCGGTGCTTGGGACTTGGTGTTGGTGTTGGCTTCTTACCCTCGGCAGCGGGAGTGGTTGCTTGGGATGCGTCCGCCATGATTGTGAGTCGATACCTTGTGGACTAGCGCAGCAAGGTGTGGTGGACAAAGACAAAAAGACGACAGGCTCAGGTATATGAAGTGAGGTTGAAAGGAGGGGAATGGGGACAGAGGCTCGGTCGAGATACGGTCCTGGTCCTAGGCCTGGTCCTGGTCTTGGGATTCGAGGCACACAAAAAAAGAGTGGTTTAAAAGTGGAATTCTACAGGTCCCTTGAACCGGGCAAGGCGACAGAAAAAACAGATCAGAGAGTCCAATTGGGAGGTTTTGGGGAAAAGTTCAAGACGTGCAAGCCGTAGAGAGGTCTCACGTCCAGAAATATATTCAGAGTAAGGTATGTAGGGTATGCAGGTCCTGTAAATGACTCTTTCCCTTCACCTTCGGCCTTTCACCACAGTCTGGGGGCGTCGGATCAAACATCAACTTTTTTTTTCTCGTCTCGGCCTATGATGCAGGTTACTGCCGGGTCCAGCGGCCGGCAACAGCCCGAGACCAGGGCATGACTCGAGGCGGGCAAAGGCGGGCAGGCGGGTACCGCGAGTGGTAAGGTACCTCCGGGTAGGTAGGTTTGAAAGGGTCCATCATATACCTCGCTCTACTCCCTCTCCATTCCCCCGCCTTCAACACTTCTGCAATCGAGGGAGGGACGGGAGACACGGAGCCTCTATAACCACTATTTACAGCGCCGAGTACCCGCCCTCCGACACAGCTCGCGACACTCCAAGCAAGGGCGAAGACGGGCAGCACTCGACCTGGAAGTTCAAAAAAGTCACTCCCCACTGCAGTTCCCGACAACCGAAGCAGAGGGCGGAGGGTGGCTCGAGCGTCCTAGAAGGGCGCGATTCCTGTTTCCACGGGACCTGGTTGGCCGAGAGATTGCGACACATTCCATCCTGCGTTTCCCGTCCATTTACTCCGCCCAGTCCAAGACGCTAGTCCAGAGACGGTATTCTCAAGTAAACATCAATACCTATCATTCCGTCCAGAACCGCGACCAAAAGACAATCTGGAACACAACATTTCGACAACCAGCAACCCACCAAACCAAGCATGTATCAGCATTGAACAAGAGATTCGGCGGTTTTTTTTCTTTTTGGAGTATGGGTACCTTAAACAGTATCTTGGTTTAATTGCTTCTGCTTATTCGCGAACATTTGGGTCATTTTGATATTCGTCACCGACATCAATCACCACTTCAGCTTATTGCTCAACATCCTTTTCTCTTCATGGACTATTCTTCGTCAACCCCTCAGAGACGAACATGGAATTCACCTCAGCGAAAAGAACAGCAACAACAACAACGACAACAAACTGGAGTGGCACATGAACAGGCCCAGCCCTGGACAGCGACGAGATGCAACCGGCTCCTTCGCCCTCTGCTCGCTCACATCGGCGCATTGAAGAAGGAAAAAGAGCGAAAGCTGGGCGTTTCTGAGAGCGTAGGCCAAGGAAAGAGCACCTCGAGCGCGACTTTTGGTAAACGACAGGGCCGAGGTGGTTCAAAACCTGCAACATATTCCAGCAAAACCTCATCACGGGCGCATTTGACGACGCCTGAAAAACCGCGACGACAGCGGGTAGGCAGAAGGCCTGTTCAAGAAACCGCAGTGCCTACTCCCTACCTTAGGCATACTACGGACAACTACTTGGCATCTTCTCCAGCTCAGCCCATTCTCTTTGCTCCGACCAAAAGCTCCTCAACCAGCGACCATGGCAGAGGCGCAAGGTGTAGCCATAGAAGCTGCCAGGGAGTTCAGTGCAGATTGGAGGCGTGTCTAGCACAACTTCGGCTAAGCACGGATCAAGAGACCTATTCGATATACGAGTCCGTTTTCCGCACGCTGGATGCCCTGCTCAGAGCTACCTCTCCTCCAAAGTCTCCAGCCAGCGCTTCGCCCAAATCGTTCCTTGCCATGTGCTTGCGGAGAATTCCAGATTACATCAATGAGCTTGAATACTGGGAGAAAAAGGACGCCGAAGCAAACAAGACCAAGTCCGTTATGCAAGAGTCGCGAGCGTCCTTCGATATTTACTCGGAGCTTGAGTCGCTAGGTGCGTTGGGGGGCTGGAAACATCTTCGCATAGTCGTCCGAGCCCATGGCGTCAAGATCATCCAGGGCGCCATCAGGGACGGTTTGCTCGATGATCGCATAGCCATTCTTCTTATCAGTCTTTGCTACCAATACTTGCCTTTGGTCGAATGTCTGGATCTTACCAATGCCTTTGTTTCGCGTCAATACCCATCTCCAGATCGCTACGTACGTAACGGGCTCACGATAGAAGCGCCTGCGCTACTACCGCTCGCGGCGATTGGTTACGGCCATGCGAGGACTAAGCGCTTCATGCTTGGAAAACTGGCCGACCTTTTTGCTAATGGCTCTTTGCCGGCGGAGTGGTTGCTTGTCAGTGCTTTCAAGACTGCACGCCTTGATGCCATGGCGAAATTGTTCTATGGGACTGGCCAAGACTGCGTTGATTTTCTCATTACCATGATCGACGTTCTTTCTCCTCTGATGTCTGAACGAAGACAAACTTGTTCTTGTTCTGATCTCGCGCCGCACAAATTGGCCACCGGAAACCTGACTGGAGACATGGCAACGCTAGTATCTCAAGTGCTCCGTCACTTCGACGATCCTAAAAAGGGAGAGCGCGCGGTTACACCGTCACAGCTTGCGGTATTCGCCCACCGTGTGCGGTACATCTTTCGTACATACTTACTTCATGCTCGAAAGACGAGCCTCCCATCCCCCGCCGTATATCTTATCAGCCTCTGCGATTTCCTTGCATTCGGAACCGAGTCCTCGGCCTCCACCATTGCTTCAGCAGCATGGAAAGGCGCAAAAAGTGGCCAACGCATTGATCGTCTGGACCAGCAGTACTCGATGACATTGGGTGTTTTGGGCACGATAGTGATCAACTACAGTCGAAGCAATGGATCGACCAGTGCTCATACCTACATTCCCCAGATTTGTGACAAAATGAGAGCGTTGCAGATTCCCGACAACCTCCCCTACCACCCCTTTGAGAACATCGAACTGGATGTCGCCTTCTTCGTGGCGTTCGAGACCAACGACCTCCAAGACCTCGCATATGCCGAAAAGCTATGGGCTAAGAAGAAGTCAACAACCTGCCCACACGCCATGATGAAGGCGAAACCTTACTATGAAGAGCGCATCCGTACCAGGGAGGAGTCAGAGGGCAAGTCCTTTACCGGGTTCAAGTGGGACGATGCTCTGAGCGAGTGGGTCACGGTAGATCTTCCTCAGCCGGCCGTGGGAGGAGGCGGAGGTAGAACGACGAGAAGGTCGACAAGGTGTCCGTCTCTGATGGAGGCAATTCAACGGTATACTCCTACTGCTACGTCCTCATCTACATCTACATTGGCGCCCAACCAGAAACAGACACGTGGTAGCACGCGCCTGGTACAATCTCGCACAGCTTCACTTGCAACATCTACCACAGTCGATACCACCAACGATGACACCGACGCGGACAATGACGACGACCTCCAAGACGACGACGCCAGCTCTGAAACAACTACCACCACACCTCAAACCGCCACCGTCGACTCGTCCTCGGACTGGAGTTCCGATTTTGAAACATCAAACGTCGTAGGCCCAAACGAAACTTACCAGCAGATACCACCACCACCACCTCCTCCTCCTCGAAGAAGGCGACTTCAACTGCAACCGCAACCGCAACAGCGACGGCTAAGCGGCAACAAGCGAAAATCCAGTCATCTCGACACCGACAATGAGGTCGATCAAGAAAATGACTCCGATGAGGATGATGATGATGACGACGACGATGACTTCTCCGCTCCTGAGCCGCCATCTAGTGGTACAGAACATCGTCGTCCCTTGGCTAAACAGCCTCGGACGAGGGCTTCATTGGTTGCATTGGCTATTGCTACTACCAATACCGGTGCTGGTGCTGGTGCTACTGCTAAACTTAGTAATGGTGCCGGCGGTAGTGCTAGTGCCAACGCCAGTGCCAGCCGTAGCGGTAATGGTACCTCTAGCAATGGTGGGAATACTGCTCGGCGGCGATCACTTAGGAGATCTGCCGGTAGCAGCGGCAGCGGCAGGGCGATTTACGGGGGAGAAACCGAAGAGACGAGTGAAGATGAACTTGGTTAGGTCTAGGAAAGGGGAAATAGGTGAAAAATGGCGGGATAAGAGTGGACTATTTTTTGAATTCTTGCTTTACAGTCAGGTTGCTTTGCACATGAGAGGTATTTAGGCATGGTAACGGATCGTCAAGGATGTTGGAAGTTGGATTGCGATTTCCCCAGCGGATGAAATAGGGGAGAGGAAGGAAAGAATACCCGATTGCGTTGCTTAACATTAACACTGATTTCTTGCTGGATGCTGGTCTAGGATACACATGGCATAACCAAATGGCTGTTGGGTCATTGTATAAATGATACTCTTGATAATGTTTGACTAGAAATTGTGACTGAGTAGATATACCATGTATTGCGAAAATACCGGCACAAAATCACATCTTCTATGGACCTCGCCTTGTCCTTGAACATACCCCGCTCCTCGACTGCCCCTAGTGACGTTTTCCTACCTACTTTAACGCCTTCTCCTATCGAGACGAAATTAACTGTACACATGAAACATGCCTCCAACTGCGCTTCGCCTTACCTTGCCTTCCCCTGATCTAGGCTAGTTTCCCCACAACGCTCAGACTCCGCCGCGCGTATTCTTGCCTGGATCTCTTGCTTCGCTAGGGCATGGAAATTAGAGCCGGTTATCTGATGCCGATGTGGTGTGTGTGTGTGTTCTGGGGGTGTGGGGGTGTGCGTATGTGAGCATGTGTGTCTATCATGTGTCTGGTCACTCCATTGTCGGTTGTGTCGGCCTGCTGGCCTGTCGGGTTGCTAGTATATGTAGGTAGCAAGCAATATATCTAGCTCGTCTATCGTATCTACTTGATACCTCTGCCTAAGTAGGTACCATAGTAGACCACATTAGGGTCTCAAAATCCCCGAGTACCCACCCTTCTCTCCCCGGGACACTACATAACCCTATCTACAAAATTGGAGATCTCAAGTCATGTGTATATTATCCCATGTCTTGAAAACGAGTGCAACGTCAGTCGTCAACCGAGAACCTGTTCTTCTACTAAAGCTCACTCAGAGACCTGGTTGAAAGGCAGTCGGTCGTATCACGTGGTACAGAGCCATTTACCATGCGACCAAAAGAGGGGAAGCAAGAAAACGTTCCGAATAAACACCATCCCCCGGGCCTAATAGGGTCGGGGTCTTCAGATAATATTTAGTTATGTTGTTTGACGCCGATCCCGCGAACAAATTCAGATTGCTGCTGGTGGCTGCATGATGGGACGATGGAGGTATGCGTGCTCGGCAGACACTGCGGTGCGGTGCCTGAACGAGCCTCTCTCACTTTTAGGAACCTTGGGTTCGGCTCCAGTTCAAATTCGGTCGAAGGTACTTACAGACAACAGTAGGTAGGTAATGGTGTATGGAGTTCATCAAATGTGTCGTTCAGTTTGGATGACGCCGCATGACATGGCGGTTGTTGAGGCTCTTTCTCTCTCTTTTTCTTTCTGTCCCATTGTTTCCATTGTTTGTAACCGGGACAGGGGTGATGGTGACCACTCCTTACCCAGTGGAAATGGTGATGACGAACGACCGGCCAACGTTCGATCATTGCTGTTTCGATTGAGCCGCGCGGGCTTGACAAGCAAGGCCAAAGAAGCTGAGACGGGGAGACAATGGATCTTATCTACCGCCAGGGGTTCGTCTCAAACTCCAAGATCCCAACTTGGCGTTAAAATTTCCATCATGTTGATCCAGGAGTTACCACGTTTGATCAGGGTGGGAAATGGAAAAAAAAGTGTTCTATAAAACAAACACTCCCAAAGTATCTAGTCCACAACTTGAATTCTTCTCGAAGAATGACGGCGACAGGAAGCGGCTCAGAGAGAATGAAGTAGTAGTGTACATAACTATTGGCTATCCGGGGGTTTCCTTCGACACACGCCTGGTTTTGCAACGGCGAGACGATGGAGCACTGGAGAGGGAGATTGCGTATACCATAAAGGACCTCGTGAAGAATTGAATGTTACTATGTGCTCGGCGGTTGCAGACCTTAGAGGCCACACGGCGATAACCTCCTCTTCAAGGTATTGGGTTGCGAAGGGGATCCACAGAGATGCTTCGTTTCTCGTTTCCCGGCGAGTCCGGTAAACGAGCCTGGGATGATAAACCGAGGCTAAATTACGGGTTTCTTGGTATGTAGCATTGCAATCCATCAAGATGGAGGAAGCCTCTGGTTGCAACGAGCGTGATTGTTTGGGATGCGTTACAGGGTTTGCCGCGCACGGCCGATGCTTGGGCTGATGGATGGAAGTTGAATACACATCTGCCGACAAACGAGATGTTTGCACAGAGTCGGTGATGCCTGCAAGAAGAGATTGTGTGGGCGATGGCTTCTATCAAACCAAATTCTCTGCAGTTTGTCGGCGGCCGTTGTTGTTGTTGTTGTTGTTGTTGTTGTTGTTGTTGTTGTTGTTGTTGTTGTTGTTGTTGTTGTTGTTGTTGTTGTTGTTGTTGTTGTTGTTGTTCACTTGACAACCGGAGCAAAAGAGCGAGGCGCTGAAGTGCGTCCGTGTGATGAGAATGGATCATGGAACAGAGAACAACTTCCCCGGGACCCGGCCCATGTGGAGATCTCGGCTCATTCTTCCGTTGGCTGATCTTGTTATGTATGTACATCGCTATTTGGGGTTTACAGGCCATTTCAGCTGACGTGCGCTTGTTCGGGAACATAGCAGCTTCTGGCCAGACATCCGGGAGGCTGATGTTCGAATTTCGGGATGACTGGCGAAGGGGCGATCTCAGAGCTTCCAGCGACCTCAGGGGCTCGTTGTGAGGCTGTTTCAGTGTGGCCAACTGGCTCCACAAAGTCCACCCAAATGTTCAGGAACGTGCTTGGACCTAAGCGCACGGGCCAAGCCAATCTTGGGAACTCCCGTTCGTCTCTTCTCCAGTTTTCTCTCCCATCTTTTGCCGACTACCTATCCACTGAGTACCCAGACCGTCACTGTCAAAGAGTGTTTGTGACCGTTGTTTTCAGCGCTGTGACCCGGCGGTGGAGAGAGCATCACCCGCAGCACTGCAGCCGCCACAATGCAGGGACACCCGATCCCAAATTGTAAGGCCCGGAGGAGGCCCGGAGGGCTAGGTACCATGCTGGTCACAGCTCTGATCACCTAGGTAATCCTGCCCGGCGGAGGAAAAACCAGGGGTATGTAGTGTGGAATAGTCAATACGACAGACGACGACATGGACGACTCGGCATGCCCTTCCCCCAGAGGCCCAGAACAGAAAACCTCGGGCGAACTCCTTCCGCGGCACCTCGTGGAGATTGACTGATAGTGGGGAATCTGAATACCCATCCCAAGTGGTTGTGTAGTGTCGAAACCACAAACGAAGATCCCAAGTGAGTTGTGATACTAGCCAGTTCACGGTACTAGACTCTAGTGTACATACTCCGGGGGTTAGGGATTTCTAGCGCGGTAGTTGGCGGCATGTCAAAAATGGATGCTGTTGGACGAAATTCTCTAATCGACAACCACTCGACGGAGCGCAGTGACGGCGCCTTGTGACGGATGTGCATGCCACACGACATCTGATGTATCCCTTTGCGTGGAGAGTATTCTGTCGTGTATTACCTTGACCACCGGCTGGAATGTCGTCAGCAGGAGGAAACAGAAACGCAATTGCAACACTATGAGGAAAGATCTGACCAACACCACTCTTTACTGCCTCCGTCGTTTGGAAGCCAGACACACATCCCGATGTGCATGAGAGGCGTCTGGCGAGTCCCGTTGTACTCCCTCATTGACTGTTGATGCAGCGCATTATCCAGGGGCAACCACAACAACCACAACGAACACAACATGCAAGGAACGAAAACACGAACAGATTCCACAAGACGCCTTCTCGGTGGAGGGCCATGAAGAGGTACCTACAACCGGTACACAACCTTACCAGGAGGCACGCAGGCGCATGAAAAAAAAAAAAAAGGTACCTCTGGTCAGGGATTGGACGAGGGCACGCCCCCCTCCCCTGCTCTCAACCCCCCACCAAGTCCACCTTCCCAGGTCCCAGACGTTTGGACGATCGCGCCGGCGATAAACCCACCACACAAAACCCACTCTGGGACTCCGTCTCCCATGCCTCGAGCACGCCTGCCAGTCACACCCTCCTTCTCGAACCCATGTGTGGCATTCTCTCTCATTTTATGCCCAGGAGACCCCCTCCTTCTTCTTAACTGTCCAGCTTTCCTCCCTCCACTCCCCTTCCCCAACACCTGGGTTCCGTCATCTTTACTTTTTTTTTCCTTGACCATCCACAAAAGGCCCCATCCCTCGTGCTAGTGGCAACTTGGCTGTCACTTGTCATCTTGGTCTTTTTTTTCTCTTCTTCGCCCTCCTTCGAGTCTTTTTCTTCTCGACCGTCATCCCCCATCATTCCTTCCTCGTCAGTGTTGATCGTTGACCGAACACGACCTGCCTTCATTATACGCGCCTTCGACAGGATCCCTTCTTTCCAAATCTCACCCTGGAGGCTCAACCATCAACCCGAATTCGGCAATAGAAACACTCCGCAAAACTCAACCTGGTCACCCACCTTCAACCCATCAGTCCCTCGCAGGCGATCCAGGGACAGGACGTCACTATCATCAGACACTCACTCGACACGCCTCTACGACACTCATACACCCGCGCTGGACCCGGGCACCTTTGGGGTCGTATATCAGACATTCATTCTTTCACAACATCAGCAACAACCGACCAAAACCCCAGAGAGAAGGATAAGGCAAAATGTCAGCTCAACCACAAGGAAACGCACCAGCGGTCGCTCATGGTGCTGCGGGGGGTATAGCTGCTAGAGCTGGAGGTGCAGCTGCCGAAGGTCCGGATGAAGCTGCCATTATCAACGACATGCTCTCGGGATATCTACTTCTTGTCCTGGGGTGTATCTCCGCTGCTTTGGTCATCTGGAGACTCAGCACAGGCCTCAGCAGATACATACGACATGTTTCATGCCTCACCAACGATACACAGACATACTTTGCCAGAGCAGGCAGCAAGTGGTCGTGGTTCAAGAAGAATGTCCAGTACTCACCCATTTTCAGCAAGAGGCACAACCGCGAGTTCCAACTTAGCTCGGCCATCAACGTTGGAACTCTCCCCACGCGCCTTCAACTCGTCTTCCTCCTCGGCTACTTCTCCACCAATGTAGCTTTCTGTGTCATGGGCATCGACTTTTCGAAGCCAGTGGGCGCGTCTGCCACTGTGTTCATCAATCGTACTGGCACCCTCGCTGTCGCCAACATGATCCCCTTGTTCCTCATGGCTGGCCGGAATAACCCCCTCCTTTACCTTTTGGGTATCTCGTTTGATACGTTCAATCTCCTTCACCGATGGCTGGGCCGTATTGTGGCTCTGGAGGCTCTTGCTCACACTCTGGGCTACCTTTACCGTACGGCTGCTACCAAGGGCTGGTCTGTGGCTTTCGAGGGCATCTTCAAGAGCGATTTTCTCATCTACGGGTTCGTGGTATGTAAACGCTGCATCTTGATGAATAGTATTTGAAGCACAGTAGCTAACGTTTCCTCTAGGCAACCGCTTCTTTTGTCGTCATTGCAATTCAAGCGTCCAGCGTTTTCCGGCACGCCTTTTACGAGATCTTTAAGATCTTGCACATCTGCTTGGCCATCGCTTCCGTCGTCGGCCTGTATTACCACCTTGGACCCAAGGGCTTCCCGCAGATCAAGTACCTCTACCCTGTCATGGTCTTGTGGGCCTTTGACCGTACTGCTCGCTTCCTTCGGGTGGCGTACTACAACTTTGGATCTGGCGGTGGCAAGGCTCTCGTTGAGGCTCTCCCTGGCGGTTCCACACGAGTCACTGTGACCATGGCGCGCCCCTGGTTTTTCAAGCCTAGCCAGCACGCTTATCTCTACTTTCCATCCGTCAGCCTCTGGCAATCTCACCCATTTTCTGTCGCATGGAGCGAAGAGGCCGACTCACCCAGCGGCGAAAAGCTTCCCATGGACCGCCGTGACATTCTCGCCATGAAGAAGACGACTGTTTCTTTTATCCTCCGTGGTCGCACGGGTATGACTGGCAACTTGTATGAAAAGGCTGCTTCATGCATTGACGGCAAGATGGTGACGAGGTGTCTTGTTGAGGGCCCCTATGGAGGCATGCACCAAATGCACTCGTATGGCACCGTCATGCTCTTCGCCGGCGGCGTTGGTATCACACAGGCGGTGCCTCACGTCCGTGATTTGGTTATTGCCTACAGCAATGGCATGGCGGCTACCCGCAAAGTTATCTTGGTCTGGACTATTCAAAGCCCTGAGCATCTGGAGTGGATTCGCCCTTGGATGACGGAGGTCTTGGGTATGGAAAAGCGTCGTGAGGTGCTCCGTATCATGCTCTTCGTCAGCAGGCCCCGCTCGACAAAAGAGATTCACAGCCCAAGCTCGACAGTGCAGATGTTCCCGGGCAGGCCGAACATCGACACGCTTCTAGCAAGGGAGATGGAGGACCAGGTGGGCCACATGGGCGTCTCGGTGTGTGGCCCTGGTGCGCTCAGTGACGAAGTCCGTCGCGCTGTCAGGAACAAGCAATATAACGGTGCTATTGATTTCGTTGAGGAGGCATTCTCCTGGTAAAAGTGGAGGATTCCGTTGGAATTTGCATCAAGCAGACGGCTCGAGGTTATGAGAAATGAACTCACATTTATGCTACTTTGAAGAAACTTGTTCAACCTGTCTTGTCGCACATATCATGGCTGGTTACTGGGTCAAGCTCTCATCGTGCGGACATATCCCCAATTCATCATACATCACTGTCATTTCCGCTCTGTGAAATGTACAATGAAATTCTTGTACATTAGACTCTTGATTTTTTTTTCTATTTTTCTTTTCTTTATCTGAGACGTTGTGTTGGTGGGCAAAAGAATAGCATAGCAATCACTTGCTTGAAATGACTTTATTACAAGACAGCTGTACCCAAACTTCTCATGCCGTGTTCGATTCTTTTTTCGAAGTGATGGCGGGTCGTTAATTATCCCCTTTTGAGGCAAATGTAAACAAAGGTGACGATTGGGAAAAGGAGACGAAGTCCTTGCCAATGACAAACATTGGGAGACTACCGTGCCACTAACCAATAGATTTGTGTATAAGTGTGAACAATTTCCCATTGTCTATTATGTGAATTTGTGAGACGCAAAAATGATTATCTTCCCAATCAGTAGTAAAAAGCTTCACTTGACGCCCCATACATTTTTATCTAGAAGTAGGGAGTCACGAGGCTTCAGTTCAGCCCACTGTTCATAGGAAGCGAGAGCAAACTGCAGCTCGTACTTTCAAGCAATCTGGAACCTCGATCTGAAGTCTCCGATAATTCATGTACAGCATAGAAATGCAGTACGAGCACGTATCGGCATGTTGTTCTCATTTGCTGCATTCTGGGCATGCTTGCCAGGTGCAAGTAAGGGATTTACTATGCGACGTGAAGCCGAGCAGAGCCGGTAAGGCCAGCAGTGCGGCCACACGTGCTGGCAGGTGACAGCATTCCTGCTTTCCCCGAGTAATTTGCTTGTAGTATGCCGCCATTGCATTTAAGACATTACTCCCGCTTGCTCTTTCCTATTCCGCCCTGGGTCGCACAGTTTCTCACTCCTTCCCTCTCAGCGTCGACCTCATTTTTTACCATTACTAGTAATCAGAATAAGTGACACCTTCACAGTACGTGGTTTGGTAAGCTCTTTGTTTGGTCATCTCACCCAGCTTCACTCGCTGACATCGGTTGACAGAGCAACCAAACTAGGCTCCGCTTAACGACGTCAGTGGTCGTATTATCACAGGGTACCTCTACGCTAAGGTACACCGATTTGGTATACAACTACTTAGTACACTGCCTAACCGCAAACGTTCGTCCTCTTATCTCTCCGCTTGTTAGTCGTTCGCTTCGCCGCCGTTGGATAGCACCCGACCGTCCACCGTTCAGACCAATTGATTACCATTCATTGCATCCATTCATCCCATCCGTTGTTTCAGTCCCGTCTTGTGACTGTGTCCTTCAGTTTGTCCCTTTTGCAACTGCTGCTCGCTCGCGAAGCAATCACACTTACCATTTTGTCCGTGAAATCTATAGATGATCGAAAGCGAACCCCGCGGCTTTGGCAGGAGAGCTGAGCGAGTCGTTCCGGAACTGCAAGTTCACCATCAGCATCAGCCTCAACCTCAAGAGCAGAACGCCCAAGCCCAAGCCCAAGACCAACAGCAGGTTCGACAACTCGACAACAGCGACAACAGCAACGAAAGTAACAGCGTAGCACCTGCCCGTGAGCCGGCACCAACAACCGCGGAGGAGGACGCCCGAGTCATCCGTGTCAGCGAGACCACTACGAATACCGTCAGTGAGACAGCCTCAGGAGCGACACCCGCTTCCAGCGATAACCGCAACAACACCAACATCACCACCAACCCAAACAACAACATGGGTCTCGCCTACAATGTCTACCTCAACAGCGGCAAGATTTATGGGTGCAGGAACTGCAAGACCCATTTGGCTAATCATGAGGACATCATCAGTAGGGTTAGTCGCAGTTAGTTTTCTTTCATTCCCCTCCCTTCTTTTTTATTCTCTTTCCGTCTCTTCTCTTCTTTTCTCTTTGTTTTTTCCCTACCCCTCCTCTCCTCCTTTCGCTTCCTCATGTCCCCTCCTTAACTTTTCCCGGTAATTCCGTTCTAGTTGCTGACATCAAACAAAACCAAAAACACAGAACTTCAGAGGCCAACACGGAAAGGCCTACCTCTTCAACTCGGTCGTCAACGTCGAGACCGGTGAACCCAGCGAGCGCAACATGACGACGGGCCGCCACGTCGTCCGGGACATACACTGCCGCCAATGCAAGGAGGTGGTCGGATGGAAGTACGATCGAGCCTATGAGCCCAGCGAGAAGTACAAGGAGGGCAAGTTTATTTTGGAGGCCGAGTTGCTTGCCAATGTGAACTAGGTTTGCCATGACCTGGTCTGATGACGGTGTACGATGCCTTGGAGCTTGCACTGTATTGCATTGCTGCCGTGCATTGCTATGCTTGAACTTGGAGTGCTGGGGCGCTTAATGGACCATGATGGTTCGGGGGTTGACTGGATGAAGTTGATGAGGCAAGATGGAAGGATAAGTCGAGTCGGATGGCACAGGACGACATAGCGAAGGATGGACAGAAGGACAGACGGACGAGATGATTTACGACATGATACGACTTGGCACGATATGACATGAAGGAAGAAGCGCCTATGGATGACTACCTGCCAGACTACCTGCCGAACAGTTTCGCGAAATTGGCAACATACCACTACTGCCGAAGAAACCTCTTTCTGCGACATAGTACTGGCAGATCTGTAGGACCGACTGATGTCTAACCCTGCACGTTGAAACGCACGCAGGTGTTCTGGGTGGTCTCGAAGCCTTCACCAACTGAGCGAGCAAAGTATGTACAGGTATATGCTGCTTCTTGCTGCTCAACGTCGGGCGCTCAAAGATCAAAGGTATTTTGCCAATTTCGCAAGATTATTCGGTAGCTACCTACAGCAGAACCAGGATAAGATCATCAGACGCAGCGTGGCGCAGGCAGTAGGGCAGCAGGGCGCAGGGCGAACACAGCCAAGCTTATACGCACGGCCCGGAGTATCAAGTCTAAAGTGAATATGCGCATGAATCACAGCAAGCAAGTGACGGAGATGTTATCAGGTATTTTTTTATTATTTTAGGTTGCGAATCAATAGTTTTCTCAAACTCTTTCTGTCCGCACCTGATGATATTTGTTCGCGATCTCGCTGAGCGAGAGTCCAAGTAAAAGGTGGAAGTCTTGACTCGTGCCTCGTGGCTACCGTATGTGCGTCTAATCCATCCCTTTGTTGCAAATTATCTATCTGCGTCTTTACCATTATGCACTCAGCACATTCTGCAACAATGATCCAGACCATCTTCCTGCCGAAACATGCATCATCGCTGTCTTACTTTCATCTGTTGTCTACAACCCACTCTTCGGGCCTCAAAGCACCTGTCTGACCATTGTCCAGGACCCTCTTCCACAAGTCACAGACATGTCGCGGGGAGTAGACTGTAAACATGTCTTGTTATTCTGCCTGAAAAGTAATGTATGATACATCACCTGTATATGTGTTTATATGCTATCGCTGCAGAAGTGAACCCCTATCCCATCGTGACCCTTTGTCATCCATCCGAAACCAATCCATTGAACGCCTTACATCCGTCCCTTTAAGGTAACATCACCACATCCATTTCCTATACCGACCCTGAGTCAACTAGCAGCAGGTATCGTGACAAGCGACAGTGATCTCCTACCCTACCCAAAGCTGATAAAACAAACTAAATACCCAAGAAGCCGTAGGTAAAAATGGTATAAACCATGTCCTTGTTTACCGTTCGCAGAACACCGTGTCTGTATGTTACACCCTATTCCCCATAATCTAGCTCAGTTATGCTCAATAGGCTCCTCAGGCAACAGCTCCTCCACCTGGCTGACGCGGAGGAACTCAAACGGAGGCTCGACGATGCCGTTGAAGAGGAAAGTAAAGTAAACGAGCAGACCAAAGCCGATGACCTGCAGCCACTTGAATGTCTCCCAGCCGAGACCGAGCGACACCATCCAGATGAAAAGCGTGCGGCACGTGTCGATGGTGGAGCGGGAGGTGGCGCTCACAGAGCGGGTTACGGAGAGGCCAAAGAAATTGAAGCCGCTGTAAAGGAATCAGGGGTGAGCGTGGTGTTCTGTTGATAGAAGGGGAGGAGGAGGAGGGATAAAGGGATTAAAGCAAACTTACCCAATGCTAATCATGATCAGAACGCTTGAGATGAAGACAGGTTTATACTCCCAAAACTGCCTCCATCCCTCCACCATATCGAACGGTCCATACCGACCGGCCTCGGTCCGTCCAATGGCAAAGTGCAAGATGACCATGCCCAAAAGTGTAACGGTAAAGCCAAAGAGGCCCTCCCACCCGACAACACGAATGGGCTCGATCGTCGACCGCTCCAGGATGTACTCCTCCAACACAAACTGCGTAGCAGTAAAAATCTGCGCGCCGGCAATCATCAAGACACCAATGATCACCTTGAGGGCATCGGCGCCCACATCCGCAGTTATAGTCGTCGTAGCACTAGGATGTTTCTGATCCGGCTGAATCGCACCAGCCAGTCCCACGAGCGCCACGCCCACCATGACGCCCACCAGCGACAGCCACTGGAAGGCGTACAGCTTGCGGCGCAAGAAAACGACGCTGAAGATGCCGACAAAGAGCACCAGCGCGCCGCGCGTCATCTGGTAGATGGAGGCCGCCACGAGCAGCAGGCCAGCGTTCATGAGGGTAGTACCGCAGATGTCGCAGATGGCGGGGAGCGAGAGCAGCACGACGCGCCAGCCGCGGAGGATAGAGGGGCCGTCGTACTTGGAAGATGCGGTTGAGTCGGTGAGAGGGGTGTGGGAGCGGATGCTGGCGTCGTCGGGGACGGTGGTGTCCTCGTCCTCGCCCGCCCGGTTATTGATGCGCTCGTACGTGGTGGATTTGGAGACGTAGCGGCTCCAGAGCGACATGATGCCTACAACCAGCCAGCAGCCCATCTCGCCGACGAACATCTGGAGGGTCTGAATGACGGGCTGCTCAAAGTGCTTCCGTTTGAGCGGGTCGGGGTCGTCACAATTGCGAACGCATTGGTTGTCCTATATGTACAACGAAGAACGGGTCATCGTCAGCAATTGATCGGTGATGGAAATTACCTTGCTCTGCTATGGAGGTTGCGAGGTTTCTTCCTTACCTGGTACTTGGTCAAGAGGGTGTTGCACACTCCAGTAAGTAACATCATTCCCACTAGGAAAGGGATGATGGCCCGCGCGGGTATGATTGAAGCCATCGTGTCGGTCTTTCTCTCTCTCTCCCTTCAACTCAAGTTTGGTAAATTGAATGTGTCCGAGAGAAAGCTTGAACGTTGCAAAGCTTAAGCAATAACTGTAAAAAGGTCGAAGTCACCTACGGACGGATGACCGAGATGATCGGCGAGATGGGAGGTTGATCAAGTGATGTGATGCCAGGACTGATAACGATATCGGTAGCCTTCCCTCTTGGACGATCAATGGGGGCGCTAAAGGATGCGCTACTCTACTGGGCGGAGAGGCTAGCTACCTGCTGCTTTCGGTGCTCGAGGTTGTTGGGAATGATGGTAAACCCGACCGTCGCGATGCGGTTCTGTGTGAACGTGTATCTGTGAAACGCTGGGATTGGTTCCAGATGCCTGAAAAGAACACCTTCGTGGTTGGCCTTGACTTTCGAAATAGTGCGAGTCAATCTGTTCCGTCCGTTTCTTTGTTGGTTTGTGGATAGTTCGTTGCCATGCTACAACTAGTACTATGGTACTTGGGCAAGGCGAACAGTCCGTCGGGTGACAAACGTGGAGTGGAGCAGTGGCTGACGTCCTCAGCGGGCATTGAACTAGTGTACGGCACCCCAGATAAACGCCCGCTGATCATTTCCCTTCCACAACGCATGTATCCACAGGCCCTCAGTGGTGAAACGGACCGGGGGAACAGAGGGAACCGCCTTGAGATTGGTCACTGTGGCTTGAATAGGTACCTACGCCGGAAGAGGCCATCAAGGTGTTCCTTGGCTGGCTTCTGCATTGTATACTAAATGGAATCTCAAGATCTCGAGCCACAACGGCCCAAACCCTTGCTTGCTGCTTCATAGCATCAAGTGACTGTGGTGCATCGAGCCAATAACAAACCTGAAATGATTACGTGGAAATATCAACGTAGAGCTTGTCATGTGTCTAGAGGACAGACAGCCTGAAGAAAGAGAGACAGACAGACCAGAGATTCACCGCCTCGCTTTCAGGCCTTGGTCATGCAGTATCTTGAGTAGTGAGACGGCGATCTCTGCTCGTAGGTTCCATATACTCTTCATACATACTAATAGCCGCGATAACCTATGGTGTTCTACCTATCGTGTTCCATCAAAAAGTTATCGCACTTATTCTCACAGCCCATACAGCGATAACAATGTTCCATATCCTTTCCTACACTCCCATCATTAAAGCCTCCCGGGTTGTTGTAAAACTTGATCCATCGATTAATGCCTGATCCCAAAGCCCAAACGCCTAATGCCTCTTCCACGAACTCTCTATTTCTCAGGATCGCTTTGTTTCTTCTTCTGTTTGGGCTTCTTGTCGCCAATGTTGTTGTAGTGCAAAATGCCCATCTCCTTGTCTTGTGCCAGCTTCTGCAGATCTCGCTCACTGCAAGGAACACCTTCGACCCTCTTCACCTTTCTTCCCTCAAAGAACATGACCAGTCCACCGACCATAGCAATAATACATCCGACAGCTACCAGAAATCCCGTTGACCAGCTCGGGCGGTTATACCGGTTCATACCCCACATTATACCACACAGGCCGACCTGAGCCAAGGTATTGAGAATCATGCACCAGATCATAAAGTCCATCTTCCAAACCTTGGTGGCCGGCGCTCGAATGCCCGTCAGTGGTGCGTTGGGCATCTTTTCCTTCGGGATGGGAACGCACTGCTTGGGGACATCAGTCGGGAGATTGTCTGGTCCGATATCCGGGGACAGCTCCTCCGTGCCCGGGAGACGAAACCAGCTGCTATGAATCCCAGCAAGCCTTAGGAGGCCTTCCTGCTGTCCTTTGATGCGGTACTTCATCAGAAGCCAGAGATCCCGGAAACGCCATGGCGCCAGTCCGAACGCAGTGACACAGAACAGACCCGTGAGAACTTGCGAGTCCCACTCAACCCATTTTCGTCTCGGCGAGTTGATATCGTCGCATGTCGGATGGCACATGGCCGGCGCGGCGTTACAGAGCAGAAGGAACAACATGCCACCCCAAGCTACCACGTTGAGCCCATAGAACGTCCAGAAGCAGCCCATTGGCGTTGTAAAGAACTCCCAGAACGAGGAGAGCCCTTGCTTTGTGGACTCCTGCCAGGAGTACTTGGGCGGAAAGTGATAGCCATTATCAAAAGGCCGTGTGTAGTCTTTTTCTGCGACGTCGCGTTCTGCTGGTACTGCTAAGGTGACATCATCTACCGATAGTCGAGCAGGCTTCGTGGTGTCGGTTTGTCGTGAGACCTGGCGGCTTACGAGTGGCTGTTCTGATGTGACGGGTTTCAAGTTCTCCGTCGTTCGATCCTTGTGAGGAGATAAATTATCGTTGGTGCCGGTCAGCCTCCCGGCTGCGACATGGTTGTTTTGAACCATCGCAGCTTCTTTGATGAAGTCGTTGATCGAAGGGGGCTGTTGGCGGCCGCGGTTATCAAAGCGTGGCGGGGGGTGACTAAAGATTATTTATGTACTTGGTATTCGTAATGCTTTGGGAAAACAAGAGTGGTGTAAGATGCAAACGATGTCTAAGTAGAGTAAGATGTGAGCATTTCTCAGAGTAAACGAGACCAAAATCAATATGGGCAAGGTTACTACCTAGAGAAGGAGAGGAAGAGGAAGAAAAAAAAAGAAGAAAAAAAGAGAGAACGAAGGGGCGGCCAAGAAGTCAAAGGGCCCGATAGCACTCGTCGTCAGATTTAAGTTCTTGGTCCCGGAACCAACTTGCACCCTTGCAAAGGGCACGGTACCTGCAACTGACGACACAGGAGGGTCACCTTACTTGTATACAGGACGCACCGACTAGTGATGCAGCTGCTCAAGGGGGCAGAAAAGGAGGGAGGAAGCGAGGAAGTCGACACAACCACAAACCAACCAAGGTAACGGCGACTGGGGGGGAGGGGGCGAGTGACGGGATGGGCCAGACCTCAATCCAACAGCCTCTACTGTACGCGTATAGCCGGAGCTTAGCTCCCCCAGGAACCTGCAGACACTCAGCCCCGTCGTGACACACCCTCCAGAAACCCAGAAAGACGACCCTATCCAATAGAGAATACCCTGGACCCTCAGTTCATTGGTGAACCTTTCCCGTCATCTCGGCCTACTCTGTGGTCACTGGGAGCGTGTGGAATGGCTTGACGGGATCAAACACGGCCGACGTAGCGGTGATGTCATGCCACATGTGTCAGTAAAGCTTCAAAGTTAGGAGGCAATTCGGAAAAAGCGTTCGAACGTGTCGTGTCAATGGGAGGTGATGTGAAGATGAGATGTCCATGGAAAAAACATCCGAAAACAAAAGTTGTTCCATACTGCCGTATTTCAGCGGCCTCCATGTTCCAGGCTCGACTGATCTTCCTTAGTGACCCACTTTCTCTCCAGCACTGATAGAGAACCCCTGCTGATTGCGTCCCTTGAGGTCGTACCCGACCCTTGTGGTTGAGACCCGCTTTAAAATGGAGTCTGGATCAACCCCGCCAACGGACAAACAGATTCGCGAAAATGAACAAGACTGGACATTCTTGCTCGGCCCACATTGACAAGACAACAACCATCTCATTCAGTCAGTCAGTCAGTCAGTCACCCCAAACGCCAGACTGTCTTACCATTGCCAACATGTCGGCCGACCAACACCTCCAAGCTCTCACAAAGGTTGTGGTGAACAACCTGGAAAATCAACACGACTGGACTCAGGTCCAGATACACATTCAGGACAACCTCCCTCGACCTCTCATCTATGGACTCCCGCCAAAGCGCCTCTATGTGCACCCCGATGAGCAGATCGACATCATCAAGGCCGAGAAGCAGTTGAACCAGCGTGTTCCCCAGGAGCCTGAGCTGGAATGGGTTCTTCCGCTGCACCTGGCTGAGAAATGGTCCATCAGCGACTTCGCGGCCGTCTTTGATGCCATCACGGCCACCCCTCCCGGAGGCGAGTCTGTGAACGCCAACGAGGATGCCCAGTGGCAGTTATGGAGGGGCCCGAAGCGTGGCAAGCGTATCTTGCTCGCGACCGTCCAAGATGATTCAACTGTTACGTACTACTGGATGCACAACGGCCTCGTGAAGCCTAGACAGAACTGAGAGAGTTACCAGGCACACCAAAGTTCCGCATCCGTCGGTGCATTGCGGTAGTTGTCTGTCTGTCTGTGGAAGTACTTGTAGATGGCTAGGCTATTTGGTCTCCCCGACATACTCTACTCATGCGTATGACATATCCGGCGCGAAGAAACCATGGCTCCTATTCAAGGTGTGAAGATCACCTTCTGTACCTTCATGTTATCAAAGAGATCATATCCCTCGACAGCCTCGGCAAGGGGCATGATCTTGTCGTACATGAAGCTATACGCGACAGAAGGTCAGCATCTTGTGTCAACATTCGTACAAACCAACATATATCGGTGCTTACCCAAACTTGTGCTGGTTTCTACCCATCACCTCCAACGCTTCCGGGAAGATGGACCGCACCGGACACCGGCCCATCTGTACTCTCAAGTTTTTGCTGTTGCCGGGAGATTAGCCAAACCATCCATTATCCATCATCTCATGAGACGAGGCACGAAGGGGAAATCTTACTTATACCCATCTTCACCCGACCAAGGCAAATCATAGTGTCCCTGGACACCAATACTGCTGATCACTCCAAACGGCCTCAAAAGCTCATATGCCGTCTTGAGCGCCGGCCTGCTTCCCACCACCTCAACCACCGCATCCGCGCCCCTCCCCTCCGTCACCTCCTTAATCCTCTTCACCATCCCCTCCAGCCCAACACCTCCCTTCTCAACCTCCGCAAAGTTCAACGGCTCCGCGCCCAGCTCCTTCGCCAACGCCAACCTGCTCTCCACACAATCCACAGCGAACAAATGCTTAGGCTTGTACTCCAGCGCCGACACAACCGCACAAAGCCCCACAGGTCCACAACCCACCACCACCACCGTCGCCTCCTCCGGGTTCAGGTCATGCATCAGTTTAAACGCGTTTTTCGCGCCGAAATATCCCGTGGGGAAAATATCCGCCATCAACACCAACGCCCTCTCATCTTCGATCTCGGGCGGGGCCACGACTGCGGTCCCGTCGGCAAGGGGGATGCGGACGTACTCGGCTTGTCCGCCGTCGAGCCCGGGGGAACCGAACAACAAAGAGGAGGCACAGCGGGAGGAGAAGCCGTGAAGGCAGTAGAAGCAGGTGCCGCAGGAGACGGTGAAGGGGGCGACGACCTTGTCGCCTACTTTGATGGTCTTGACAGAGGGGCCAACGGCATGGGCGACGCCGGTGAATTCGTGGCCCATGATGAAACCTGGGGTTGAGGCCTCGCGGCCGCGGTAGGTGTGGAGTTCACTTTGGGCAGTTGTTGGTCAGCGGTGGTCAGAGGTGTGCTTTTGGTGATGGAGAGAGGGGAATGTGATCGGTGGCAGTGAGGCAGGTGAAAGGGAGAGGGGAAACGGAGGAGGGAGTTAGGGAGAATAGGTCGTGATGGGTGAGATACTGGGTGAGGTGTGTAGCATGTTATACCGAGCCTAGGAAACCAAGCCCAGAGGATAAAACCTACGAGCCACACAGAGCAGTCATCTGCACCTTGACAATGATGTCCCTAGGATCTTGCACTGTTCATTCATTCATGCACTCGCGTTAGCCCATGTCACACACAAAAGTCCGTAGTACTGTAGAGGATGATGATTTGCAGTCAGTCTGCCCATTTGGACTCGGGACTCGTTATGCCATCTGGGGAAGGTCTTGATTGAGTTTGTGCTCAGTGTGAGATATAAGTCTAGCATGATCAAGACCACGGTATGTATCATGGAGTGGTGGTTGAGAGTGAAAACACAAGATGCGGGAGGCTTACCCTCAGGAATCGGCCTCTCCTGAACAGAAACCTTCTTGGGTCCCTCAAAGACTACGGCCTTCATTGTCCTCTTTGCTTCTGTCGACATTTTCGTTTCTTGATTTCTTGGTATCAAGAGGCCAATTAGCTTGTTGAACTTTTGTGTGGTTGTGTTTTAGTGGTGACTCCAGAAATTGTGTGGTAGAGAGGATAACAATGGCGATGCTGGTGATATCTAGAATGTCGCATGTTTTGTGATCGACTTTCCCCTCAGTTTCCTTTTCTGATTACATGCATCTAGGAAGACTCATTGACTAGTGTGGTACACTGAACGACTGAAACATACCCGCTGGAACTAATACCCGATCGGCCGGCTGTCGGAATGTTTATCCCGAGGTTAGATCTAGAGTGACCAGTGACCACACCTATTTATACTTGGGTGGTCGACTTTGCTCCAGCGAGCGATCTCGGAGAATCGTAGGAGGAGTCCGAAGAGGGGAAAACTCGGGGTTGTGAGGGGTCAAAATTCCAAGTAGCACCGGCTTTAAGTGGAGTAGTTCGTGGCATTCAGATTCCTTGTTTTGGCACCAAGTAGGAGTCGACGTCTTGGTTATTGATATTCAAGAGGTTTGTTACTAGATATATCACAAACTTCATCGCTAGCAATAAACCCGCCGCTTCCTTTTCCTAAGCTCAAATTCATGACTTCTCCAATCTTCAATGTCCAATGTTCCCAAAAACGCCCCGTGTCCGACCGTTGTATTTGTTCCCAATTGTCATTATCGTGAAAACTCGTGCGATGACGTCCCCTGATCCAATCAAGAACGCCAACAACCAAGACGGGTGATACAAAATGGTTCTAGTAGCTCCGTGCTCTTCCGTCTATGAACGTATTCAAAAAGGGGGACACCTTTTGTCGCATGTTTCCTCATTCTACACATCGGCAATGGCGTCGCAGACCCCAAGCAGAGTCATACCCAGGAAAGCAAAGAAGATGCTCATGTTCCTGTTGTGGGTCAAGCTCAAGCTCTCCCCAAATAGCTGCAGCGCCACGCTGGTCATGATACCCGCAGTAACGGCAAACAAGCATCCGTATGCTGTGCCGTTGATCGTGATGTTGCTATGCTTGGCAACCTTGAACCACAGCACTGCAACTCCGGCGCCCAGCGGCTGACTGAGACCACCGAGTAATGTGGCCCAGGCAATAGCCTTGAACCGGCTGTTCAACGCCATGTACAGAGGCAGGGCCATGGAGAATCCCTCAGCGATGTTATGAACGAACAGGGCCATGAAAACATTGAAGCCGAGCGAAGGGTTCACATGGTTGGTGGCGTAGGTGATGAAGCCCTCAGGAAACTTGTGAAGCGCAATGGCTATAACAGTCTGCAGGCCGATAGAGAGAAAGGCGTTTGTCGGTACGTGATGATGGTGTTGAGCCTCGATATCCTCCTCTACTGCTGAATAGCCAGTGTCGTGATTTTCTCCGTCATGGTGATCGTCGTGTCCATCGTGGTCGGCACGGTCTGCGTAACCGACAGACGACTCTCTGGAACAGGTTCGACTCCGTACTTGGTATATGGGACTGTTGAGGGAATCTGGTACCTCGCCAGTACCCACGGACTCTCCGGAACGTATGACTGGGAGGGTGGCGGGACGCCCAGGGGGGATGGAGCGCGCACCAATGTGTCTGAAGCACTCCTGCCCACAAGGATCCGTATATCCGAAACACGGGCCATCGCCATCGCAGTGAAGCTTGGTGTCCTTAACAAATGATAGTACTCTGCTCGTCATCTGGCGTACGGATGGGCGTCTGCTTTGGATGCCGCTGGTGCTGCGGGCCTGTCTTCCAACGGTATGTGAACGACCAAGAAGATTAGGCCTGACTGGGGGAACTGACTGCGCCTCGTGGTCGGTCTCGGTCGGTAGCAGGGGAGTTGATTCGGTCGCATGCCCATTCACTTCGACCATGGTTGGTGTTTCTGGAGCTTCCGAGGATAGCGTCGTGACGGACTGTCCATGGGTGCGGCTCGCCCAAGGCGGCTGGTGATGATGATCATCAAAAAGGGGCTGATGTTGCACATTTGCATGTGGGTTATGGGAATGGTCGCACCCAACAACGTGGGAGGGTATAAATCGATGGAGGACTCGAGAGACGACCTGAATGCCGAAAAAGCCAGCAATGTAACAGCCCATGTTGATGAGGCCTGCGGTCTTCTCGTCCCGCCCCTCCGTAGTGAGGTATCGCAAAGCAGACGGAAGCATGCTAAACAAGGCCGAAAATATCTGTGGTACATTCAATAGTTAACTCGCCATGTTCTTGCAAGGTCAAGGAAAGCCACTAAGAGCCAGGTCTGAAGAATACTAACCATAACCCCAAAACTCAGACTCAACGAGCCTGATATGAAGACATTGCTCCCCTGTATACTAAACTTGCTCTTGATGTTGAAAAAGCGGATGGGGACATCGACGCAAATGATGGTTGATCCAAGAATGCATGCTAGGGATTGCTCGTCAGCTTGGATGCTCGAGAAACTCAACCCACACACATAATCGATACAACGAAGGGTGATGGATACGAACCCAAGCCACTCACGACGGTCAAAATCCACCCTCGGGTGTCATTGTCGATCGCGGTTGTAAGCATCGTGGCCGGAATTGGGTGAGGATGCAAGGTTGCCGGATTGTCGCTTTACGCCGCCCGTCTGTAGTCGGTTGCTGCAGTCTCTTCTATTCGTGATGACGGCGTGTATGGCATGGAGGGGAGACGGCGATCGATAACTGTACTTGTAGCAACGGGGAACGGTCAAATTGTTGTAGTAGAAATCCTGAATATAGTCCGATATTTGTCGAGGAGGACGAAAAAGGGACGTTGGCGTCAAACAGAAGTCAGATGGACGAGCGAGCCTCACAAGTTCGATCAAGATGGTGTTTGGATGGGAAAAGGCGGCGAGGCAAGATCAGACGGAGGCGAGAATCTAGCAGGTCCCGTCCGTCGTGGTTGAGAACCTCAACGGCCACACACAAGCCCAGACAATATAAGACACAGGACAATCAATTGGAGCCCGCTCTTGGGCGGCGGGTTTGGGGCCTGGGGTTGGATTGTTGATCCGGACCGGCGGTTGGAGATCGAAAACTTTGCTAGTGCAGGGTGCGCTAGTTTTGAGGACCTTGCTGGCACACGGTAGCCGGCCCTGGATGGGCTGTTGGCGTCGTGAAGGTAAGCAGGTGATCAGATTGGATGGAAGAAAGTCAATGGGTCAGATAAGTATTGTTTCGGTCGGTAGGTAGGTACAATGGAGTGCAGGTGCCTGGGGCGCCGAGTGCGGAGAACGAAGACAAGGCAAGATGCAGGGCGGATGCGGAGGGAACTTGCAGCCTTGGATGCCTGGGTGTCGACTGCCGCAAGTTGATATCAGTGACTGCCGGTTTTGACGTCGAAGAAGTTGATTGATTTTGGACCGAGATATCCAGGCTGAGGTTGTGAAGGCGAACAATTGCAGCTCACGCAGGCTTTTTAACAAGGACCGTCCGTTCGTGATAAGAAGCAGCGAAAGCAACAAGGATCTTTATCATCGATGCCATCATAGGTCTCCTTCTTGGCCTTGTACCTACCATAGACCACAGATCCCCGATTTGGACTCGGCCCACTTTGTTTCTCTTTTTTGTTTGGTAGCTGTCATTAGCAATTGTCCATTATGAGTCTCAACAATTCGGCTTTCTGATGGATATCTATAGATGCTGTTTGGTCTAGCATATTTCTCTAGCCTCACATGGGCGAGTTAGGGTTGCTCAGTCAAAGAGACCCTGAGTTTTCGGGATCGAAAAAGAGCACTGGTATATACTACATACCTCTACCAAACTGTCAATGCGTTGGGACAGTTGGCAAAATTGCTCCATATCAGTTGCAACGAAGGGACTGGACAGCATTCTATCTCGATGTCTCTGCCCACCAGCTGAATCAGATGAAGTGCATGTGTTTGTGATGTGGTACCGTCCAGTTGCTCGGTGGGGACCTCTCCACTCCGTCGCCGTGTCACCAACCGTTCGGGGGAGCCGGGGTCACTGGGTCCTCGGGTGTCCCTTGGAGATACCGCGGGGGCGCGAGTCGCAAGTCGCGGGTCGCGGATCGTGGGAAATTTTATAAAGTTGAGCTTTGGGACCTTTCCACCTTTACAATTCCTCTGTCCGAATCTCCTCAGCACCTCGCTCGCCTCAAAGCCGTGGAGAGTACCCCTTGCGCGCACCCCGACAGGAAGCAGGCCCATCCAGTCCATCCAGCAGGGAAACCCCACGACAGCTAGCCACCATGTCGAAAGCTACCATCGCCGTCATTGCCGCCGTAAGCGCCGCCGGTGGTGCCGCGGCCACTGCCGCCATGCTCTCCCTCAAGAGCGACAAGAAGGTCGACACCACCTCGCTGAACGCTCCGGTTCCCGCTGCCCCTTCTAAGCCTGGTCCGGTCCCCGCCAGCCAGGTCTTCAGCGCGCCCGCTCTCGCCGGCGGCTATAAACCCGTCGACCCCTCGGGCTTCTTCGAGTACGGCTTCCCGGGCCCCGTCGCTGACCTCGCGACCCGCCAAGGCTTTGTGTCCTCGTACGACCGCCGCACCAAGAACCCGCACTGGACGGTGGAGCACATCACGCCCGAGTCCCTGTCCATCTCCGAAGGCGACCGCAAGAAGTCTACTTTCGTCGAAGACGAGGCGATCCCCGAAAAGTTCCGCGGCAAGCTCAAGGACTACTTCCGCTCCGGCTTCGATCGCGGGCACCAGGTTCCCGCGGCCGACTGCAAGTGGTCGCAAGCCGCCATGGACGACACCTTTTACCTGTCCAACATGTGCCCGCAGGTGGGCGAGGGTTTCAACCGCGACTACTGGGCGCACTTTGAGGATTTCTGCCGTCGCTTGACGAAGCAGTACCCTTCCGTCCGCATCGTCACCGGACCTCTGTACCTGCCCAAGCGCGACCCCAGCGACAACAAGTGGTACGTCAAGTACGAGATGATCGGGCAGCCCCCTAACGTGGCGGTGCCGACGCACTTTTACAAGGTCATCTTTGCCGAGGACGGCAAGAAGGGAGGAAATGTTGCGCTAGGAGCCTTCGTGTTGCCCAACGCCAAGATCCCCAACGATAAGCCGCTGCAGGACTTTGAGGTGCCCCTGGAGGCGGTCGAGAGGGCGAGCGGTCTCGAGTTTGCGAGCAAGTTGCCGGTACAGAGGAGGAAGAGGCTGTGTGCGGAGGCGAACTGCTCCCTTATTGTCAAGGACTATGCCGAGAGGCAGAAGTCGTTTGGCAAGAAGCAGTAGAGGGATAACAAAGGTATTTTGGGGAGAAGAAGGGGGGGGAGGGATAGAGAGAGAAAGAGAGAGAGAAAAATGGTTGTATCGAGGATGGTATTACCCAAGATGACCTCTTGTGTACACCTCGATTTCTTGCTGTGACGAAGGTTGGGGATGAGGTCGATAAATGGGAGTCTAGCGGAGAAGGCCGCTGTGAGGCTTGTACTTACATACAGGCGGGTTGTGCATAGCATCATACATGAGCATAGTTTAGCGTTTTATGATTATACCCCCATTGGAAAGGGAACACCGTCCAAGGTCGAACTTGACAGGGTTAAAGGTGTTGGTCTACTGCATACATCAGGCATACGTGCGCTTCTACTCCTTTAGCCCTGCGGTGTGCCTACCGAACTAAAGCTCATTTTCGCGAGCTGATATATGACGGCAAGCCCATTCGCCAGGCAAGCACTCACCGACATCAGGGCATCCTTGATCACAGTACAGTGAACCAAGCATATCAGTGCATAACGTAGGGAAGAGGTTTAAAGCTCCACGGCCAACCTTAGTAGCAGATCAGGGGATAGCAACCATGGTGATCTATTCAATGCCCACCAGCCAGCTCAAAGTCGTCTGTCTATTTGATCAAGATTCCTCACTCAAGCACCGGCGAGGTACCTATCTTTCCCAACAACATCAAGCTAGCCAAACAGATAGTTCGAAGTTAAACCCACACACGGTCGCAAACGATCGTAATCCCTTTCTCTCTTTCTCCCTTTCCTTTGTTCATCGTTCCCGCCTTCCAAGTGTTGTTCGTCTGATCTTGTCTCGGTTGGGTATACGTTCACACCGCTCTGATCAACACATCCATCCAATCTCAAACCCTCCACCATCAATCACAGGGTATCGGTATCCATGTCTACATGGTACGTTGTGGCTGCGATAGCCATCTGGATGGAAGATCAGCATCATTGGTCAGTCAGTTAGTCAGTCAGTCAGTCAGTCATGACCCTAACCATCGACATAGGTGATCAACGTTGATGTAAACATACCAACCCCCATTCAACTACCCCCCCTTCTCTCTTCATAGACCGCAGTCTTAACCAGACTGGTACTTCTTCTTGGAGTAAGCCGTAGTAGTCGAAGCCTCCGTCTCCTCGGGCTTCTGGTCCTTCGCGGACTCATCCTTGAAACTAGAGTCTTTAGACTCGTCCTTCTTGGAATCGGTGGCCCCGGTCTGATCTTTGGAGACTTGCTCGTCACCTGGGAAGGTGGTGCCGCCCGTGGTGGTGTCTTGGCCGGAGGTCTGGTCGCAAAAGTAAGGGGCAGGAGCTGTTAGCAAGGGGTGTCTGGTGCGGTAGATGATGACATGACTGTGGTTGGGCTGGAGGTTCTGTGTAGAAAAACTGGTGAGGGTTGGTGTGGAATTGGAGTGGGATGGACCATGAAAATGGTAAGGATAAGGATGCTGAGGATGAAAGGATATGAGATGATGGCCTCACGAATGTCTCCTCGCGAGTCTGTGAGTGTTGGAGAAGACAGATGTGAGACTTAGCAAAAATTTGTCTTTTGTGAATGATCATGAAGATTAGAGGATTGGGTAAAAGGAGATAGGCAACGTACGTTATCGTAAGACGACATGGTGATAGAGTTGCGAAGTATGTTAGAGAAGTGGTTGAGTGGTGCTTGTAGTAGAAGGCTATGGATATATCATGCAGATGAGGGCATAAGACTCTCGATGCTCTTTTTCTAGATCTTTTCCTTCTTCCAACTCGGTGACTCCCTCATACTTATACTTTTTTTTGTCGGTCAAAATTCTCGTCCTCTGAATTTCTTTTTCCTTCTCCTTCCTCTTCCTATCCAAGAAAGTTCGCCGAGTAACCTTCGCCTCTCCAAACGCTTTCATCCTACCGCTAAACAACCAAGCAAGTTCTTTCTCCACTGTACACAAAAGAACAGATTCCGCGCAACACCACCGCAACCATTCCTTGCTCCTTGAAACCACAATCATACCCATCTCTTCCCGTTTTGCCCTTCCACGAGTCGTTTACCACCCACCCAGTCTTTCTCAGACGATACCACCATCAACCGACCGCAAGGCGAGAGGAGGAGGAGGCCACGTCGAAATCGTCTCATGCCATCATCCTCCTTCCCCCCCGTCACCTTACCGCTTGCCGCCTTCAAACTTCTTGCCGAAGTGTCTCCGGTTACCTCGACATACCCACTGTACGGTAGAGGTAACTTGTCCCACGTTTTCAGGTCTGGACTCTGAAGTAGCTCAGGTGGAAGCTCAAACGCGATCACCATTCACTCACCCGCCTTCATTTTCGCCTTGCCGATGAGCGACATCCTTCCTTGTAATGCCTCCAGTGCAGAAGAAAATGGTACTTCC